>NW_028318505.1:507500-737500 GCF_062004578.1 Staurois parvus
GTAATTCTTTATTTAAAAAAAAAATCAGTATAATGTAGGGGTGGCATTGGCTTCCGTTCAAAGGTAAGCTAACTACCATTACTGGGGGCCACTCGCTCCTATGGCTACTATCACAGCAATGATTTAAGGGGCTATTCTCTTCTGAGGACCACTATCCCACTCAAATTAATGATGTGGGGGGCTGCTCTCTCCTGGTGGCTCCTACGTGACAGATACCAATGAGATGAGGGCTATTCTCTTCTGGGGGGCAACTATATCAATGAAGACAATTAACTGAGGGGTATCCACCACTAGGAGCCAAAACCCCACTGACACCAGTATTCTGCTGGGCTATTTTTCTCGGGAGCGGTGGGGGAAGGGGGGCTCAATCCCATGTACACCAATAATTGGACAGGAATTGTCATTGTGTGTATTTAAATTACAGTATGTTATGTTTTTGACTAATTACTCCCTTTTTGACTAATTACTCCCTGTTTAATACATTTTAAATACTTATATTGCATTCCTATACTTTTACTGTATGAGTCTGAATTTACTTTAACTTTTGGGACATGGAAACTTTGGGAAAAATACCGGGCCCTGGTCTCACCAAGGTAGACAACCACTGTACTGGAATATTTTGGAGGTCATTAAAACTACAGTTTCAATTTACAAATATTAAAAAAATTTAATTTGGGGGCAACAAAAAAAAAATCACAGTTTGGTAAATCCCTAATTGTGGCAATTTTAGCATATGTAACTTTATGATAAAGATATTTTATTTTGGGGTCTGCGCTGGGACACAGCTCTTATATTGTGTATTTGTTTTTAGGTTTGGATGACACCGGCCTCTGCTCCGTCATAAATTTTGCTCCTTGATTCTTTAGTCAATAACATCTGCTATCGTCACTGTGCCCTCAATAGAGATGTGTTATTACCGCCATAAATTCTTTCTTTCACTCACATCGCTGACGGCAATATGCAAAGCAAAATTGATCCAAAATATGGTGCTAATTGCTAATTTCAGTATCTTTATCCTGGGAGTTTCCCACCTGATGGCGAATGTTTGCAGCAAATGTGTTGGTCTCCTCCTGGATCAGCCAATCTGCTTCAAACTGGGCCAAAACTTTCCCCTCCATTCTTTAAAAGCCCCCTTCAAAAACTTAGTAAAGGTAAAGAAAATAGAATATTTTTGTGCTTTTTAAATCATATTTAACAATTTTTGAAACTGGTTTTCATTCTTCTTTCATCAAGTAAACATAAAACATCGAATAAGAATTTGTATCTGCCATTTGAGGCCAGCAATCCAAAGACAAACAAACGAACCAGCTCTCAAATCTTCATGCAGACTACAGAAAAATTCAGAATGCCAAACGCAGAGGTGCTGCCCTTCGAAAATCAAGACATCTGGACACTAGTGAACAAAAGCAGACAGGGGCGCACTCTCATCGTGCATTACCGCTAGCTCTGAGGAAGGGGGTTTATCTCCCGAAACGCGTCAGCTTATCCCTAGTAAGGGTACAGCATTGTATTGACCGTCACTGCGGACCACATATTCTGCTTTTAACCACTTCCTGACCGGCCGTTGCATATAAACGGCCGGACGGTGGCACTGCAGGGTCGGGTGGCCGTTTATAAATGGCCTCCCCGCATCCTGCTTGTGCGCGCTCCCTGAGAGCGCGCAGCACCGCGATGAAACACTGATCGTCGGACGGGACCTCTGTACGAAGTCCCGATCATGTGATCACTGATTGGCCAATCAGTGATCACATGCAAAGTAGTAAGCAAGATGTCACTTGTGACATCATTGCTTACTACGTGTGAAATCTGTGAATGATCACAGAGATCACGTGGTACAGGGCTATTCACAACAGGCTTGTACCATGTGACAAGCTGTGACCAATCACAGCTCACTCAGTACTTCTCAATGAGTGTAAGAATGCAGACAGAGAGAAAGAGAAATGATTGCTTTTACACCCAATAAAAAAAAAAAAATCTTCATCACCCCCCACAAGTAGTACAGTGTCACCATGGTGACACTGTACTGCTAGGGTTACAGTATGTAAAAAAAAAAAAATAATAATAATATAAAAAAATAAAATAAAAATGTAAAAAAAAATGTTTAAAAATTATAATTTTTGGTTATAAACTAATTTGGATTTTTTTTTACTGAAAAGATAACGGAATACATTTTGGCAAAGATTTATGATTAAATATTATTTATTTTCAAACTTTTATTAAAAAAACACTTTTTTTCAAAATTTTTGGACTTTTTCATTTACATAGCAAAAAAAATAAAAATCCCAGCGGTGAATAAATGGCACCAAAATAAAGTTTTATCTGTCTCAAAAAAATGGTAAAAAATTCATTTGGGTACAGTGTTGCATGACCGCGCAATTGTCATTCAAAGTGTGATAGCGCTGAAAGCTTAAAATTGCCCTGGTCAGGAAGGGGGTAAAAGTGTCCGGTCTGGAGGTGGTTAATTTCCGCCGGTTTGTGAGTATACATCCATTTGTCTATTAATAAAAATGTGGTAGACCACGGTAATGCACGATGAGAGTGCGCCCTTGTCTGCTTTTGTTCATTTGAGGCCAGCAGATGAACTGAAGGAGAGATTCCCTTTTTCCCCCTGCTCTGTTCATATGTAGTTCCAGTTAGACAGAAGCTTGTGCTGTGCTCTCTCCCTACAAAAATCCCAGAAGGCTCTAGGAAACCAGGGTCATGAGTGTCCTCCAAAATTTTATTCTGTAAAGTAAGGATTTAATATGATTTAGAAAAATTATATAAAAAAGTTTATACTTTTTTTTTTTTTTTTTTAACCACTTGAGCTCCAGAGGATTTACCCCCCTTAATGACCACGCCTCTTTTTGCTACTCGGCGCTGCATTAATTCAAGTGATAATTGCGCGGTCATGCAATGCTGCACCCAAACGAAATTTCCGTCCTTTTTTTCACACAAATAGAGCTTTCTTTAGGTGTAATTTGATCACCTGTGCGCTTTTTATTTTTCACGCTATAAACAAAAAAAGGCCAAACATTTTGAAGAAAAACAATATTTTTTACATTCAGTTATAAAAAATATATAGTAAACTCAAAGTTAGTTATAAATTTAGACCAAAATGTATTCTGCTCCATGTTTTTGGAAAAAAAAAAACCCAATAAGTGTATATTGATTGCTTTGTGTGGAAGTTATAGCGTTTACAAACTATGGTATAAATACTGCAATTTACGCCATTTTTCTGCTATACAGCGCTGCGCTAGTTTAACGGACAATTGCGCGGTCATGCAATACGGTACATAAATGAAATATACATCCTTTTTTTCCCCACAAATTGAGCTTTCTTTCAGTGGTATTTGATCGCCTGTGCGGTTTTTATTTTTTGCGCTATAAAAAAAAAGGCTGACAATTTTGAGGAAAAAAAAACAATATGTTGGACTTTTTGCTATAAAACATGTCCAGTAAAAAAAAAATGCAAAAATCAAATTTAGTCATAAATTTCTGCCAAAATGCATTCTGCATTATGTACAGTGGCTGGGCGGCATGTAGTTAAAGATTAAAACACGACTTATTCAAAATCATGCTCGTTTCCCCTTTAAAGTGGGTGTTCTACTCCAAAATGAAGATTTGCTATGGAAACATTTGGAAATGTATTATTAATTTAAGGCATTTACATAGCGCTAACAATTTACGCAGCGCTTTTACAAATTGTACTTTCACATCAGTCCCTGTCTCCAAGGAGCTTACAGTCTAAGGCCCCTATTTCATATACATACTATACATATTAGGGCCAATTTAGGCAGGAGCCAATTTCCCTACTAGCAAGGATAGGGAGAGCATGCAAACCTAAGGCCTAAGCATAACCCTGAAAAAAAGTATTTTTTGTCTGGAATTCCTCCTAAAAATTAGCAATATACTTCCTAATATGTGAGTGTGCCTAGGCACGCCTGTGCCTACAGCTTTATGTGTGTAAATTTGAATCGTGAAATCATCTAAGGCACGTTTGCTGCTGACTGCTAGTCACCCCAAGATTTTAGTAAGATTTGATGATGTTCACTGTTCTCCTTGCTGGAATCTCTAACATGAGGAAGCAAAATCCTGCCTCTAGCTTGGATGACCACCATATGCAGAGCAAGGCATGGCAAGTCAGTAATGGAGGATCAGCTACAGGGAGACCAAAGGCTCTGAAGAGTAGACCTTTCTTCTCTGCTTTTTGGACATGGCTACCAGAGTTCCTTTCTTCTTTAACTTCTTCTCATCCAGGCAAGGCACACCTTTAAATAAGTCTATATGCCAACTGTGATTGGCTGTCACATTGGTCACAAGATCAGGTGCCGTCCCGCCAGCTGCCTAGTCATAAATATATGGATTGACTAATAGGACTACAACTACCCACCTACCTCACTACCAGAAAATATTCTGATAGACAGAGCAAAGCATAGGCAGGTAGCATGGCATCATGATAGCTAAGTTTGTACTGCACAGCTCTGACTTGTCACATGATGTGTACTTCCTTTCAGTTTGATTAAGAAAAATAATTATTATATGCATTACTAATGACATGCCGACTGATGTATGTATTTTAACTGTCTTGTTGGTAAGTGGTTGGATGTCTTTTTTTTTTAGCTGGTAACAGGCATTCTTGTAGAAGTGATCCAGGTGGCTTTACAGCCACCCGATCAGTTTTACAGTGCTCCAAAGGTCCCCCCCTCCTGCCACCACCTGCAAAGGCTCCTGGGCACTTCCATCCCTCCGGGAGCCCGGGATCGTGGTAAGAGGTCGGGAAAGCTGTCCACAGAGGAGATGGAAAAATATCCCTTCCCCGATCTCCTCTGTGATGAATGATCCCGAAAAAGATGAGGATTTCGTCAACTCTGGTTTCAGAGCTGTAATTTCCTGGCTATCACAGCCAAGGAAGCAGCTGATCAAACATGATCTGTGTTTGATCAACTGCTTTGAAGGGCAGAGGAGAGCACATGTGATGGATGACCAGCCACACTCACACACAGACACGAGACCTCAGGGTTGGACATTACCTTCCTCTGCAGGCACAGCTCCGCCTTTGCTGCTGAATGGGAAGAGAAAGGCTGGAACTCCACAGTGATCAACAGCCACCAGCCGGCTTGCAGTAAGGGACTGAGTCTGAGAGGAACACTGAAAGGAGCAGCAGCTCAGCTGCTACACTGGCCCCAGACACCCGGCATCTTCCTCTGTCATTTCTTCATTCCTTCTGATGTCCCTCCACCCTCAGCGGGAGGATCATTCATGATGTGGCGGCGTTCCACACAGAGAGAGCAGGCCTGTGCTGCAAACCAGGCGACCCTAGGTGGCAGTGTTCCCTAGGTGGCGGCCTAGTTTGCCTAGTGGAAGCACCGGTCCTGTGTCCGGCACACATATGTAAACAATGACTGCACCACACATGTGAGGTAACGCCACGAATGTTGGAGTGAGAGCAATAATTCTTGGCCCGTAATTCCCAATTAACCCTAAAATGATGACCTGTAAAGGCTTTTAAAGTGTCGCCTACAATTTTAGGTACTGTAGTTTGTCACTATTTTACAGGTGAGCAGAATTTTTAATCTTGACATGTTTGGTATCTATTTACATATAAAAAAAATGGGTTTGTGTTCACTAAAATTCTTTTTTTTTTTTAATAACTGCACAAATATTGTATCACACAAAAAATTATAGCAATGACCATTTTATTCTCCATTCCTCTGCATTCAAGAAAATATATAATGTTTGGGGGTTCTATGTCATTTTCTAGCAAAAAAATCAGATTTTAAAGTGTGCAAAAAATTTAAAAATTGCCCCGGTAGGTAAGCTACAATATTAAAATATTTGAAAAGGCAATTTTTTTTTAAATTAAAATATTAAATGTGTCATACTCACCTTTTTGTGCAATTGTATTCCTCAGAGCAGCCGCAAGCATTTCCTTCTGGGGTCCACCCGCTGGTGATCTTGGCTCCTCCTTTTCTGTGTCTGCCCTATTGTAAGTGCTTGCTTTGGGGGCAGAAATGCAGGGTCGATCCCTGTGTGTGTCTATTGACATACAAAGCATGACTCACCCCCCCACTCACAGGATTTGACTAACAGCAGCAGGAGCAGGGGCGGACTGACCATTTGGGTACTCGGGCACTGCCTGAGGGCCCGGAGTCAGTAGGGGGCCCTATGAGATGCCCCTGGTACCTTTCATAGGCTTTTTTGGGTGTGGTTTGAGTGTGGGCGAGGACACAGGGGCCCCATGATCCCCTATTGCCGGGGAGCCCCATGAGTTGTCAGTCCACCCCTGAGCAGGAGCCAATGGATCCATTGCTCTGAGGCCAGATCGTGAGGGTGGGCGGAGATGAGAGACCACCAGCAAATGGGCCCAGCACAGGATCCATACAGGAGGGGGGAGGAGAGGGCACAGCAAATGGCAAAACGTTTTTTACCTTAATACAAGGAATGCATTAGAACCACTTTATGTGCTCATATGCGAACGCTGGGTTCATTAACCTCTTGCCGTCCGCCTGCTGTTTATAAATGGCAGGGCGGTGGCAGTCCAGGGGCGGGTTGCCGTTCCTAAACGGCACCCGCCTTTTCTAGCTGTGCGCGCTCCCTGGGAGCGAGCACCACCGCGATCCGGTGCCCGCTGTGTCCTCCGGACACAGTGAAACACCGATCGTCGGACGGGACCTCTGTACGAGGTCCCGATCGTGTGATCACTGATTGGCCAATCAGTGATCACATGCAAAGTAGTAAGCAAGATGTCACTTGTGACATCATTGCTTACTACGTGTGAAATCTGTGAATGATCACAGAGGTCACATGGTACAAGGCTATTCACAACAGCCTTGTACCATGTGACAAGCTGTGACCAATCACAGCTCACTCAGTACTTCTCAATGACTGCAAGAATGCACACAGAGAGAAAGAGAAATGATTGCTTTTACATCCTATATGTGTGTAAAAGCAATCAGTGTAAAAAAAAAAAAAAAAATCTTCATCACCCCCCACAAGTAATACAGTGTCACCATGGTGACACTGTACTGCTAGGGTGACAGTATGTAAAAAAAATAAATAAATAAAAAATAATAATATAAAAATGTAAAAAAAAATGTTTAAAAATTATAATTTTTGGTTATAAACTAATTTGGATTTTTTTTTTTACTAAAAAAATAACGGAATAAATTTTGGCCAAGATTTATGATGAAATATTATTTATTTGCAAAATTTTATAAAAAAAAAACACTTTTTTTCAAAATTTTTGGACTTTTTCATTTACATAGTAAAAAAAATAAAAATCCCAGCAGTGAATAAATACCACCAAAATAAAGCTTTATCTGTCTCAAACAAATGGTAAAAAATTCATATGGGTACAGTATTGTATGACCGCGCAATTGTCATTCAAAGTGTGATAGCGCTGAAAGCTGAAAATTGCCCTGGACAGGAAGGGGGTGAAAGTGTCCGGACAGGAAGGGGGTGAAAGTGTCTGGACAGGAAGGGGGGGAAAGTGTCCGGACTGGAAGGGGGGGAAAGTGTCCGGACTGGAAGGGGGTGAAAGTGTCTGGACAGGAAGGGGGGGAAAGTGTCCGGACTGGAAGGGGGTGAAAGTGTCCGGACTGGAAGGGGGTGAAAGTGTCTGGACAGGAAGTGGTTAAAAAGGTTTGCTTGCTAGAATGACATTGAAGAAAATTGTTATTGGAACAAATTGTTGTTCTTTTGGTCACTATAGCACTGCAGAAATGTAAATGAGCCCCAAAACTTCATACACCTTTTGTTTTAATGCCCCTGGAATGTATTTAGTGCATTTAAGCGTAACATTTAATTGGGCTTTGCTTGTATTATAAATGTATTTTTTTTTCTTGATGATGTACAACTGGATTCAATTCTTTTATTTTTATTATCTCTTGAAGTTCAGCCATAAAGGGACCTTTTTATTTTTTTTTTTTCTTACCGCAATGTCCTGAGGTTTTCATTTTTTACTTTAAATCCCATCTATCCAGAACGATCGGTTGGTATCACAAACTGTAATTCTGAAATTCACAGCATCTTATTTTCCAAAAAAAAACCCAAACAATGTTGTTCCGAAGACAGAAAAGTAGCTTTTGGTTTACAGCTAACGTATCCAGCGAGCCCGCCCGGGGCTTTTAGAGACAACGCTCCTACACAAGTGATTCCATCTCCAACAATGTCATGTATCATTGCTGTTTATATCGCATTCCTACACATGCCAATAAAACCGGCAGTAATATATGTTGCCAAAAGCGCCTGCGGACTCTGCGGAATGGCCTTGTTCGAGCACCTCCACCATCTCAGACCTTGCTAAGTATTGTTGTGGATGCAGAAGAATCCCCCCCCCCCCAACACAGCCGTGTATATAAGTTGACTGGCTGACTCTGCAAATGATTTCTTTCACTAGGAAAGGACCCGAGGGTATGGGGGGCTGCTGAGAAGATACAAATGGAAAAGGGACATAAATGGTGCAGGGACAATGCTACCTTGTACCGAGCAGCCATATATCAGGGGGATCATGAGAAGAGCACAGAATGCCCGGAGGCAAGGCTCTCCTTCCCATTCCATCAAGAGATTTAACTTCGCAAGAGAAGCTATTTAATTCTATCATTTTAACTCAAATTCTTAAGTAGCCTGCAATATACCATTTTTCCTAAAAGAAAAAAAAAAAGTTTTAATGTGTAAATGTCTTCCTTTTATAAAGAGACCTGATTTAAAGTGAACCTATATTTTTTCATGTGATGCACATGCATGCTAGGCTATGAGTAATATGTAACACTTCCCGGTATCTGTAACATTTTACCGAGATCACAATACTCCCCATGACAACGACAATGCCTTTGTTAGTATTTCTCTCCAGAAGGATGGAACCATGTTGTTCAGGTCTTAACCAGGCTCACCATCTACTTCCTGGACTGCGATGCCAGTCTCAGAGACACTACTTCTCCCTGCCTTCTAGTACTGTAGGTTCTAGAATGTAGTGGGCTGGAAGAGGCAGACCCTAAGCCTGGATATTGATGCGGCCTTAGCCAATCATTGGGAGGGAGTGCCCAGTAGGTGGCCGAGAAGGGCATAAATAGTCTGAGGTCTGGATCAGCAGGGTTCTTCTCCAGGAGGAAAAGAGCCCAGTATCACGTACCTGGTGATGGAGGCCAATGGAGAGAGGACTTCCCTTGCAGCTAAGTTCCGGACTCCCCTGAGAGTGGGACAGCGGGAGTCAGGGCCAAAGTTGCACAGGTCGCCTGTAGGAGTGCTGGTTGGTGGTCCACTCAGAAGCACAGCTGGTGCACGGAGATAGGTCTGCAGATAGGAGGTGCCTGTGCGTGGTATTCAAGCCCTTCCGGGATTTAGATGTTTACTGGGTAGTCGGTTCAAGCCAAAGTCAGGTACCAGGTGGGAATCAGAGCAGATGTATTCAGATGAGATAGCCGAGGTCATACACAGAGGAGCGAGAGAGAGAGTATCCGTAAGCCAAGCCGAGGTCAGATCAGGGGTAAAGCAGAGTAGACGGGTCCAGGAGCAAGCCGAGTCGGTATCAGGAAATCACAGGTCACATTCACAGGAAACCGGAGACAGGGAGATAGAGATCATCCAGCAACTTGAGGAAGTGATGAGCCTCCTTATAAAGGCTGTCTGGCACCAAACTGAGGCTGATGTGTGCCTCTGCGGCCATGCAGGGTACAGGCAGAAATGCCAGAACTTCTGCCATGGACAGGCCCCTGACACCCAGCCTGAAGAGCTGCTGCCCTTCTGGTCAGGTTAGCTACAGCTTGAAGAAGTTCATTGAGGTCCTAGCTCAGTAGGAGCTGAATGGCCTATTGTCTAGAGCTCAATGAGGTCCCAGCTCAGTGGGAGCTGGTACAGCCTATTTTCCAGAGCTCGTTGAAGTTTCACATCAGTAGGAGCTAGAGCTCATCAAGGTCCCGGCTTAGTAGGAGCTGGTGGGGCCTATTTTCAAGAGCTCATCCAGCCCAGTGGAAGCACATTCAACAAACAAACAATAAAATACTGGTCATTGAGTTGTGAGACTGTCCCAGTTGTTGTGTGCCTGGCTGTCTGGACACCAGAATTAGAACCTAGGGCAAATCAGTAGGGCCTATCAGTGGTCTGCAATACAGGGGTAAACCTGACAACTATAATTCACTCAAAGAGGGCCATCCAGCCCAAAAATCAAGGCATACGGGGTCAGGGCTGACACTCTTACCAAGTCCAAGTTCAAATACAAAAAGGCACCAATCCAAGGGAGATAGGGAACATGCTGGTGGAGCACCCAGAGTCCTATTATCAAGATAAAGCAGGGGCTTTGCTTACACATAATTGGATAACTGAAGTCAGCACAGCTTCATCTTACTCACTAAGCTAATTTAACTCTGCAAAGTGAACACACTCTCTTCCTATAGTAAATTAACCCTCCCCCAAGGCGTAGCTTAAAAAATAAATGCTATAGTAGGGTAAACAGATGTTCGCAGATTCTAAAGGCAGTCCCTGATTTCAGGCAGTTGTCCTGCTCCCAATGTGTCTCCAGATTGGTCCCCAGTTCTCCAATGGTGTCCCCAACTGGTGAGCTGTGATATAATCTGCCTGGCAACATTTGGCTTGGGGGGCACTCTGTGCTTTACTTACTCCTGACCTCTTCACTCGGTGCATTATTTACTTCTCACCCCTGCACTCTGTACTCCCTGCATTACTTACTCTTCACCCTCCTGGACTCTGCACCCCCTGCATTATCTACACCTCACCCCTGCACTCTGTACTCCCTCGATTATATAATCCTTCCCCCAGGACTCTGCACCCCCTGCATTATCTACATCTCACCCCTGCACACTGCACCCCCTGCATTATCTTCACCTCACCCCTGCACTCTGCACTCCCTGCATTATCTACACCTAATCCCTACACTCTGTACTCCCTCAATTATCTAATCCTCCCCCCAGGACTTTGCACTCCCTGCATTTTCCCTGCATTATCTACTCCTCACCCCTACACTCTGTACTCCCTGTATTATCTACTCCTCACCCCTGGACTCTGCACCCCCTGCATTATCTACTCCTCACCCCTACACTCTGTACTCCCTGTATTATCTACTCCCCACCCCTGGACTCTGCACCCCCTGCATTATCTACTCCTCACCCCTGGATTCTGCACCCCCTACATTATCTACTCCTCACCCCTGGATTCTGCACCCCCTGCATTATCTACTCCTCACCCCTACACTCTGTTCTCCCTGCATTATCTGCTCCTCACCCCTAAACTCTGTACTCCCTGCATTATCTACTCCTCACCCCTGGATTCTGCAACATCCTGCATTATCCTCATCTCTGGACTCTGCATCCCCTGCATTATCTACTCCTCACCCCTGGATTCTGCACCCCCTGCATTATCTACTCCTCACCCCTACACTCTGTTCTCCCTGCATTATCTGCTCCTCACCCCTAAACTCTGTACTCCCTGCATTATCTACTCCTCACCCCTGGATTCTGCAACATCCTGCATTATCCTCATCTCTGGACTCTGCATCCCCTGCATTATCTACTCCTCACCCCTGGACTCTGCACCCCCTACATTCTCTATTCCTCACCCGTGGACTCTGTACTCCCTGCATTATCTATTCCTCACCCCTGGACTCTGTACTCCCTGCAGTATTCACTCCTCACCCCTGGATTCTGCAACACCCTGCCTTCTCTATTCCTCACCCCTGGACTCTGCACTTCCTACATTATTTACTCCTCATACCCACACTCTCACCCCCTGCATTATCTACTCCTCACCCCTGGACTCTGTACCCCCTGCCTTCTCTATTCCTCACCCCTGGACTCTGTACTCCCTGCATTATTTACTCCTCACACCCACACTTTCACCCCCTGCATTATCTACTCCTCACCCTTGGACTTTGCATCCCCTGTGTTATCTACTCACCCCTGAATTCTGCACCCCCTGCATTATTCACTCCTTACCTCTACACTCTGCACTCCCTGCATTATCTACTCCTCCCCCCAGGACTCTGAGTTGCCAACTTTTATTTAACCTTACCCCTTTATGCCTGACCCCTGCCCCACCCATTAAGGTAGATGTGGTCAGTAGGTTGTCCCGGGATTTCATTTTGAAAATCTGGTTACTTTATGCTATAGGCACAGGTAAAATACATACAGTATATAGGACTGTCCAGGTCTGTCAAAGGATTTGAAATTCGGTCAGAACACTTCTGGGATTTACACACCTGGGTCAAACAACACAAACAGGAGGGTGACCCCACTTTCTCTCTTAGAGCGATGGAATTCAGTGGTGTCCCATTCTTGCACCCTTATGCAGGCCATACATGGTTCGAATTCTGAACAATTTATTGTCCGAAAATCAAAAACGACGTTCGCTCGGTAATCCGATGGTGCCATCAATGATTTTGAAAATTGGCCCCCCCATATAACAGGCGAAACTTCTGTTCCTTCCAGGTCACGGCTCATGCGCATATTCTTTACGGAAAAACGATCGTACGATTTGACCATAATTTAGTCAAAAATTTGTCGTGTTTCATGAATTTTCCAACAGGCCCGACCACCGTAAAGGGAAGGAACCATGAAAATCAGCCGGTGCCAATGACCCACTAACAGAGCAAAAATCGTTTGATTATTCTTAGGTCGCATTTCAACCCATGTATGGCTGGCCTAACATGCTGATTGGACAATAAGGGCTCATTCACACTTGACTTATCTCTAACTCTTGCCAAACGCCCCTATAGCGTTTGACAGGCGGTAGACAGGCGTTTTTAACGCTCCTCAAACACTCCCCAAACGCCCTATGCGCTGTTTTGAGGCATTTGATAGGCGTTTGTCAAGTTTTAAAACTGCACCACAAATGCATATAATTAAGTTAAATGGTATTAACGCTCCGCAAACAATTCACAACCGCCTCGCAAATGCCCTGCAAACTCCTGCCAGGTGTTTGAGGAGCGGTACCATAGACTTGAATGGGAAGCTTCAACTCCTTCTGACTGGACATGAGGTGTCAGTTTTGCCGCGACACTAATGCTTCAGTGTGAACAGCACTGTGTGCTGCCATGTGCAGAATTTTCATAGGTGTTTGAGAAGCTTTAAAAACGCTTCCTAAAAGCCTATCTGATGCCTGTGAGAAAGCTAGTGTGAACGTAGCCTAAAGGAGCAGCAACACATTTTTACCAAGTCTGCTCACTCTGCTCTTTCCTCCTGTCAGCACATGTGCATGTAGCAGAGCCTGACTGGCCCGTTGTGCTGCCCCTCCCTCTTCCAGCCTGAGTGTTGCTATTAGGAAATTACAGTAGGCTAATATCAAGACTTATGCCGGCCACAGACGGGTCGAAAATTGGCCAATGTTATGGCCGAAAAAAAAATCAGCCAATATCAGGGGCGGACTGACAACTCATGGGGCCCCTGGGCAATAGGGGATCATGGGGCCCTTGTGTCCTCGCCCACACTCAAACCACACCCAAAAAAGCCTATGAAAGGTACCAGGGGCATCTCATGGGGCCCCCTATTGACCCCAGGCCCTCGGGCAGTGCCTAAGTTTCCAAATGGTCAGTCCGCCCCTGGCCAATGTTCACACTGTTAGTGGGTTAATTGGTCGGCTGTTTTTCTGTTTTTTTGCAGTTTTTCTATCCATCATTTTGGAAAATTTGCTGCAGATTTGGATGATCGGCCAATTTTCCCGGCAATGATGGGCAAATCGGCCGATCATTTTACTGAGAAAAAATCTGCGCCTGAGCCATGACAGGAGGAAGAGGAAGTCCGCTATTATATTTTATATGAAAAAGTCTTGCAGTTGCAACAAATGTATCCATTTGTATCCAAATAAAAACACAATGTATTTGTATTGCTGTCACATTGTATGGTGTGCTCCCCTGTCTCTGTCAAACTGGTTTCTGGTCCCATTCTTTCGTGAGCATTGGTGGCAGCATCGGCAACGGCACCGACCGATTTTTTATTTATCGGCCGCTAAATGACCCGTCTATGGCCTGCGTTATGCTGGCTGTGTACAAAAAAAAATATGTCATGAGTTTAGTGAACAAACAATTAAACGCTGAGCTTTATTGTCTGCCAGGATTTCGGTTTATCTTCCGGGTGCCAAAGAACGTCACTTTTTCTTCCCATTTGTTTTCGCCTCTCTGCATAATAGATTTAATATTAAAAAGAATGGCGCAATATCATTTCCAAGTAAACATTATCATCTTTAGTAATTATATTTTGTGATATAAAGACGCATCGCTGATTGATGATCAGTTTCCTTGTTAATTGCCATTTTCAATAGCCGGTTTTATTAGAAGCATCACTTGGGCGATACATGCCCCTATACATTTTCCCAGCAAAATTGTTCAATGAACAAAAAAAAAGAGACTTTTTTTCTTTTCTTTTTTTTCCCAAGGAGGAAGTGATGAATTAGCAAGACCATTTTTCCTGGGACGAAGTATACTTCACACTCATTTTGCTTTGTAATTAAGGGGAAAGTCAGAAACATCATTTATACATGAAGAATTTAATAGATATATTTTTGCAGTTTTACACATTAGCTGGGGACAGCACATTAATGAAATAAGTCTTCCTTCAGGGTCAATTTAGATGGGCTGTAATCTTCTGCAAATATATTGGAAATGAAGCTCATTTAATGATCTTAAAACTAACTGCCAGCAGACAATTGCTCATAACTCTCACAAAACAAGAAGGATTCTGGGCCGGCTGCACTAACTTTTAAGTTACCCAGAAGTACATGCAATTCTGTGCAGTATTTCTAAATAAAGGACCATACGCTGCATGGCCCTGGGGACACCTGACCAGGGGCAGACTGACCATTTGGAAACTCGGGCAATGCCCGAGGGCCCGGGGTCAGTTAGGGGCCCCATGAGATGCCCCTGGTACCTTTTCATAGGCTTTTTTGAGGTTTGGCAAGGACACAGGGACCCCATTGTCCCCTATTGCCCGGGGGCCCCATGAGTTGTCAGTCCGCCCCTGCACCTGACCATCACACCTGGAAAGAAGGGACATAGAAGAGTGATGGCAGAAAAAAGACCAAGTAGTACATCGAGTGCGCTATTTTTTTTAATATACTGTATATTTGTTAACTCATATATACTTTTTTTTCTACTTTTTTGGGGTACAGATCTATGTTTGTCCAAAGCATGTTTGGCAAGGACGCAGGGGCCCCATGGTCACCTATTGCCAGGGGGCCCCATGTGTTATCAGTCCACCCCTGCACCTGACCATCACACCTGGAAAGAAGGGACATAGAAGAGTGATGGCAGAAAAAAGACCAAGTAGTACATCGAGTGCGCCATTTTTTTTAATATACTGTTTTGTTTTTTTTTTCGAAAAAACAAAGTTTATTGAAAACAAGATACAAATTATCACACGAAAATGTACAGATGAAGTGTACATAGGACATGCAGCAAAGCATATATCATACAAAGGCAAATGAGGTCCAACGCAAGACCAATCAGTGTGGCTGATACTGTATATTTTTTAACTCATATATACTTTTTTTTCCACTTTTTTGGAGTACAGATCTGTGTTTGTCCAAAGCATGTTTGGCAAGGACACAGGGGCCCCATGGTCCCCTATTGCCCGGGGGCCCCATGAGTTGTCAGTCTGCCCCTGCACCTGACCATCACACCTGGAAAGAAGGGACATAGAAGAGTGATGGCAGAAAAAAGACCAAGTAGTACATCGAGTGCGCCATTTTTTTTAATATACTGTATATTTTTTAACTCATATATATACTTTTTTTTCCACTTTTTTGGAGTACAGATCTATGTTTGTCCAAAGCATGTTTGGCAAGGACACAGGGGCCCCATGGTCCCCTATTGCCCGGGGGCCCCATGAGTTGTCAGTCTGCCCCTGCACCTGACCATCACACCTGGAAAGAAGGGACATAGAAGAGTGATGGCAGAAAAAAGACCAAGTAGTACATCGAGTGCGCCATTTGTTTTAATATACTGTTTTGTTTTTTTTTTCGAAAAAACAAAGTTTATTGAAAACAAGATACAAATTATCACACGAAAATGTACAGATGAAGTGTACATAGGACATGCAGCAAAGCATATATCATACAAAGGCAAATGAGGTCCAACGCAAGACCAATCAGTGTGGCTGATACTGTATATTTTTTAACTCATATATACTTTTTTTTCCACTTTTTTGGAGTACAGATCTGTGTTTGTCCAAAGCATGTTTGGCAAGGACACAGGGGCCCCATGGTCCCCTATTGCCCGGGGGCCCCATGAGTTGTCAGTCTGCCCCTGCACCTGACCATCACACCTGGAAAGAAGGGACATAGAAGAGTGATGGCAGAAAAAAGACCAAGTAGTACATCGAGTGCGCCATTTTTTTTAATATACTGTATATTTTTTAACTCATATATATACTTTTTTTTCCACTTTTTTGGAGTACAGATCTATGTTTGTCCAAAGCATGTTTGGCAAGGACACAGGGGCCCCATGGTCCCCTATTGCCCGGGGGCCCCATGAGTTGTCAGTCTGCCCCTGCACCTGACCATCACACCTGGAAAGAAGGGACATAGAAGAGTGATGGCAGAAAAAAGACCAAGTAGTACATCGAGTGCGCCATTTTTTTTAATATACTGTTTTGTTTTTTTTTCGAAAAAACAAAGTTTATTGAAAACAAGATACAAATTATCACACGAAAATGTACAGATGAAGTGTACATAGGACATGCAGCAAAGCATATATCATACAAAGGCAAATGAGGTCCAACGCAAGACCAATCAGTGTGAATGATACTGTATATTTTTTAACTCATATATACTTTTTTTTCCACTTTTTTGGAGTACAGATCTGTGTTTGTCCAAAGCATGTTTGGCAAGGACACAGGGGCCCCATGGTCCCCTATTGCCCGGGGGCCCCATGAGTTGTCAGTCCGCCCCTGCACCTGACCATCACACCTGGAAAGAAGGGACATAGAAGAGTGATGGCAGAAAAAAGACCAAGTAGTACATCGAGTGCGCCATTTTTTTTAATATACTGTATATTTTTTAACTCATATATATACTTTTTTTTCCACTTTTTTGGAGTACAGATCTATGTTTGTCCAAAGCATGTTTGGCAAGGACACAGGGGCCCCATGGTCCCCTATTGCCCGGGGGCCCCATGAGTTGTCAGTCTGCCCCTGCACCTGACCATCACACCTGGAAAGAAGGGACATAGAAGAGTGATGGCAGAAAAAAGACCAAGTAGTACATCGAGTGCAACATTTTTTTTAATATACTGTATATTTTTTAACTCATATATACTTTTTTTTTCACTTTTTTGGAGAACAGATCTATGTTTGTCCACAGCATGTTTGAATCCACTTACTATTGACAGACTCACTTCCTCTGATGGAAGTCTATTCCAAGAATGGACTACTCTTTCAGTAAAATAATACTATCTAAGATTAGTTTTGGACTTTCCTACTAGTTTGAGGTCATGTAATGTTCTGTGAGCTTTTTGGGCATCCAGTTCCAACAACATGGCTAATATGGAGCCCTTGGCAGCTATAACAGCCTCCACAAGGCTTTCTACAAACTTTTGGCGTGTGTCAGTGAGAATTTTTGGTTATTCGGCCATAGGAGCGTTTGTGAGGTCAGGTACTGATGTTGGATGAGAAGACCTGGCTGGCAAACTGGAATTACTATTCATCCCAAAGGTGTTCAATAGGGTTGAGGTCAGGGCTCTGTGCAGGCCAAACTAGCTACTGAAAATATTATTATTATTTCAGGTACTTTATATAGTGCTGTCAATTTACACAGCACTTTACATATATATTGTACATTCCCATCAGTCCCTAACCCTCAAGGGGTCTACAAACAAAGGTCCCTAATTCACATTCATACATACACATACTAGGGACAATTTAGACACAAGCCAATTAATCTACCAGCATGTCTTTGGAGTGTGGAAGGAAACTGGAGTACCTGGAAGAAACCCACACAGGCACAGGGAGAACATGCAAACTGCAGACAGGAGGTGCTGTGGCTGGGATTTGAACCAAAGACCCAAGTACTGCCAGGTGGAAATGCTAACCATTTAGCCACTCTGATGCCCAGTGCTTGTGATCACACAGGAAGGAATACTATTATTTATTTATTTCAGGTACTTATATAGCGCCGTCAATTTACGCAGCACTTTACATATATATTGTACATTCACATCAGTCCCTAACCCTCAAGGGGTGTACAATCTAAGGTCTCTAACTCATATTCATACATACACATACTAGGGCCAATTTAGACAGGAGCCAATTAACCTACCAGCATGTCTTTGGAGTGTGGGAGGAAAACAGAGTACCTGGAGGAAACCCACACAGGCACAGGGAGAACATGCAAACTCCAGGCAGGTGGTGCCGTGGCTGGGATTCAAACCAAAGACCCGAGTACTGCCAGGTGGAAGTGCTAACCATTTAGCCACTCTGATGCCCTGTGCTTGTGATCACACAGGAAGAAATACTATTAGGTCCAGTTTACTTCTATTCACATTGTTTTCAATCAAGCCCTGATGAAGGTGGCATTTTTGGACCTCTGAAACACAATATATACTGTTTGGATTGCTTCCCTGACTTTTACTGGTATAAACTCATATCTAGACCTTTTAACAGTTTTAAAAATTTACATTTTTGTTACATTACACTAGAAGCCAAGGAGAATGTGGAGATCCTCTGGAGTGTAGAAGTCACCTGCCTGGGAACCAGATTAATTACAACAAAACGTTAAGATAGTGTAGCACTACCCCTTTAGGAGTCGCTGAGTTTTGGGTCCCCCTATAGTCCTTCACAGCCAGGCAACACTTATTTTCCAAACAGACTTGCAACCAGGAGCCGGTAACCAGTCCTTGAGCTTGGTTTTTTGGATTTTATTAGGGAATGTAAACCTGGATGGGGTAAGGGGTGTATGGGATGGCCAAGGGAATGGCAACAGAGGACAATCTTCCTGTTACTATATACAAGTCTCTTTAATTGCAAAAATTCTCTTCTTGGAGAGCTAGTGTATATTTCCCAGATACTCCTATCTCAGTGGGCTCAGTGGGCACCGGACTCAGTGAGGGGGAGCACACACAGGCAGGGAATGCAGGAGGAAATGACCTTAAGGCCGCCATACCAGAAAAGCAGCAGCCCAAACCCCAAGAGGGTTTACTGCCAGTATCCACCATTGGGCACAGCTAACTGGAGGGACAACTCCCAACCCACCCACACAACCACCCACCCAGGGGCGGACTGACCATTTGGAAACTCGGGCACTGCCCGAGGGCCCGGGTCAGTAGGGGGCCCCATGAGATGCCCCTGGTACCTTTTTCATAGGCTTTTTTGAGTTTGGGCAAGGACACAGGGGCCCCATGATCCCCTATTGCCCGAGGCCCCATGAGTTGTCAGTCCACCCCTGCTCCTATATCCAGCTGTCTGAAGGAATCCCTGGGCAGGGGATGCAGCGCCTGTCACTTAACATATAAGACAGCCCCGGGTAGCAAGCTAATCCAGTTTCCCACTAGAGTGCTCCTTCCCATTTCTGGGCTAGAGGGTGTAGGCCTACTCACTCAGTCCTCTGTCTGTGAGCTGATGGGTCAGTGGCTGTTCTCAGGCTTTCTGCTGGGCCACTTCTTCCCTGCTGCACAGGTGATCCTCACTCTGGGGGCCGGTGAGGTCCTGAGCTTTCTTCCTTCCCAGCGCCAGTGCCTGGAGGTGGGCCCCTTCACAACTGGGCCCCCTCCCAGGCTCCTGCACCTCAGGCTTCTCACTCCATCTTCAAACTCTCCTGCTGCTGATCAGGCTCCACTACATTTGAAGGTTGCCCTGGTCCCATGCCAAGCCTTCTGATTGGGGATTGACCAAGGTCCTCCAAGTGTGCAGGCCAGCCCCTCCTCACCCCACAGAATCTTAGAGCAGGGGGAGGTGTCAAGGAACTGACCTACAAAGCCTCTCAGCCCTGACCTGAAATAGCCCCCTCTAACTCAGCCCAGGCTGCTATTCAGCCTTTCTAGCTGAAAACCTAATCTAGCTATCTAGGAGGGTGCTACAATAGCAATACATAAGATGACCTTACAGGTTCAGCACTATTTGTCCACTTTCTTCAGCTTTGTGCCTATAAAAGCCTTCACTCTTCTGAGAAAAGCTTTTCATGAAATTTTGGATTGTGTTTGTGACCCATCACCCAACTGGACATTGGCTGGACAATCTGGAATTTCAATGCACCCCAAAGCTGTTCAGTAGGGTTGAGGTCAGGGCCCTGTGCAGGACACTCAAGTTCCTTCAAACTAAACTTATAAAACCATGTCTTTATGGAGCTGGCTTTCTACACAGGGTGGAACAGAAAAGGGCCTTTACCAAATTGTTACTACAACAGTGAAAGAGCACAATTGTGTAAAATTATTATTATTATACAGGATTTATATAGCGCCAACAGTTTGCTCAGCGCTTTACAATATAAGGGAGACAGTACGATTACAATACATTTCAGCACAGAAGGAATAGGAGGGCCCGGCTCGTGGAGCTTACAATCTAAAGGAAGGGGGAGGTGATACAAAAGGTGATAGCTGCGGGGGATGATCTGGCGGAGGTGATTCAAGTACAGTTCTTAGGTGGAGGTGGGATAGGCTTCAAATGTGTTTGTATCAGGGGCGGACTGACAACTCATGGGGCCCCTGGGCAATAGGGGATCATGGGGCCCCTGTGTCCTTGCCCAAACTCAAAAAAGCCTATGAAAAAGGTACCAAGGGCATCTCATGGGGCCCCCTACTGACCCCGAGCCCTCGGGCAGTGCCCGAGTTTCCAAATGGTCAGTCCGCCCTTGGTTTGTATGTTGTAGCAATAACAGGACCCTTCACTGGAGATACCTGAACTCAATCATTTAAAGAGGAGCCCATATACACTTGACAATAGAGGCAGGCCTAATGGTCAGATGTCCACCATCTTGAAACTTCTGAACTCTATTTGGAATGGTTGACCATGAAGGTAGGTATGATTCTACGGTCTGTACAAACGTTTGCCCACGCATTCTTTGAAAAAAATATCTTTGAAGCTGTGGTGTTAGTAGGGTTAAAGAAGACCCAGGTCACTCTTGGGAAGACATTGTGAAAAGCCATGAAGAACAGGGCTCATGGTATTTGTTCTCTTTGTGCCTTCTCTCTCTTTTTTCTTTTTTTTGCTTCCTCCCCATCCTCTTTTTACTAGGGTCCCTATTTCATAGTACCTTTTGGTATTCCTTAATTCCCGGTTAAACCCCAGAGTTCCATATTCAACTGAAAAGAGCAAGAAAAAAATACTTCCCAAGTACATATTCCATTGATAACTACGGTACATATAATGCTGTTACAGCCTGCATACGCTATGGATAAATTCAATGCGAGCCACTAAGAATACCACCAAATTCATGAATGTATACGGTTTTACCTGACAAAAGTTCTGCAACCCTATTCAGCCAGTCTAATGATTTAAGTACCCTGCCAAAATGCATAGCCAGGTCTCTGACATCACTTTTCTCTAGTACAAGTTGGAAAAAAAACTTGGTCAAGGACCAGCGCATAGATTGTAGACTGAATATTGAAGCTGATGACGCCGTCATGCTCCATCCTTTTCATGAAATCTTCCTTTCTTAAGCCAGCCATACACTAATAGAATCTCATCTGAAGTTTTTCAGTTTAAGAACATTTATTCAATTTATTAATTGCTGGTGGGGAGAAATTGATATTCGTGTTTGACCAGCAGGACTGAAAAAACAAACACATTTCTAGCAGTGTATGTGTTTTTCATTCCAGATATCACATTCACTGCAAAATCAAGTGTTAAAAACACACAAAATGTTGAAGTACTTTCGAATGACAATGGACAAGTCATTCAATGTACAGAGAATATTCGTATGAATCTTCGTAGGTACTTTCATTTGAAAATCTACTAGTACGTGGCCAGCTTTAACATGACAACACTGTGTAGGACAGTATAGCCCAGGGGCAGACTGACAACTCATGGGGCCCCCGGGCAATAGGAGATCATGGGGCCCCTGTTTCCTTGCCCAAACTCAAAAAAGCCTATGAAAAAGGTACGAGGGGCATCTCATGGGGCCCCCTACTGACCCTGGGCCCTCGGTGTCAGGGCAGGGCTGTGGAACGGACAGGTAGGCCTAGTGGCAGGGTAACGTACTGACTGACGACAACCACCACCAACAGACCGAAGTCCCTCAGGGCGCGGAGTCTAAGTCCCAGGCTGCCCTTCACCTGGGCCCCTGATGGTGGGGATGGACTTGACGCAGCCAGGAACCAGGTCGCGGCCCCCAAGACACCCCGGCTGTGGTAATGGCCGCCGCCAATGGCATGTAGCTGGTAGGAATGACAATAATGTAGTCAGGCAGGCCGGGTCGAGAACAACGGGACAAAACGGTACAGAACAGTGGACAAGAATCACAGGTCACGGGCCGGGTTCAGCAACGGAAGGTCAGATCAAAGGAAAACACAGAGAATGGTCTAGTCACAAGCCGTGTCAGATTCCAGAAGAGTCACGAGAGTATGAACAGAGCTGTAGCAACACAAAGACACAAGACACAAGTGCAAAGAGCATGTGCGGATCACAGGCTTATATGTAATCAGCCCTCTGGGGGATGGACCTCAGAGACCTGAAGGCATAAAAGACTCCCACCATGCTCTGCAGAAACCCAAGATGGACGCCAGCACATGAAGCCGCACAATCTCTGGGAAAAGGTAGGACCTTGACACTCGGGCAGTGCCCAAGTTTCCAAATGGTCAGTCCACCCCTGGTAGAGCCTGGTTGGTTAAGGGTGCCTGCCTCTCCCAAACATAGTCTAGGCATGCAGTGAGATGCAAGAGGCTAATACACAAACAGCTCTGAGTACTAATTCTAGAAATGTATTTCATTTTTCATGCACATACTGTATGTGTGCAACAGACAAATGGTAGATGTATTAAAAATGGTTTTCATATCTGCTCAAAGTTCAGCTATTAACTGTCTACATTCATATCTATTTTCTATCTGCCACAATCTTTGTCCATCAATGTGCAGCTGAACAGATCTTTATTTATTATGCAGGAAAATGCAACATTTATATTGGTTTAAAGTAATATTAGAAGTCAACGAGGGGTTCTATATACGCATCAAGCAGCATAAAGATGTATTACTTTTTCCATGCCATCTCTTTGTAGCTCCTAGGAGGCTTTTAGGGATTAAAAGAAGTATAATTTTGCCAAGGTTCACAAAAGTTATGTGATCTTCAAGGGTTGAAGAAATGCTAGCGCACACATTTACGTATATATACTGTATATATATTTAGATATATAAATATTCCTATCTTTGTACATTGTTGAACACCCTTTTAACCTTTCAGATTTATGGCTTCAAGGTAATTAAAAAAACATTGGAAAGCAGAGAATTACAGCCCCCTTCAGATGGCAAGAGGGTTAAACCAACATCTGAAGGACCCAACAATAGAAGGGTGGCTCGCATGCACCTGGGTACCGCCCTTTGTCTTGGCCACCACATGCCCTCAACAAGACAAGCGCTCAACACCAAGAGAACGGTGCTCAACTTGGCTAGTCGTCATTTTCAGCTATAAGGATCAGTCCCACAGGGCTAGTATATATGGCCATAAAATACAATCCGCCTCTGGACAAAGTCCCAATTCCACTTTCCCTTTTACGATAGGCAAAATAACACGGGCTTATTGGCCAGGAACACAGAGCCTGGAGCCACACTGATGTCCCGCAAAGGTTCTCCTGTCACTGGAAAATGACTCAAATCTTAATGGGGAGTCGTAAAAATGCAAAGTAAGGAGATTGACAAAACGCCCAATACATGAACTGGATGGAAGTATAGACTGAAAAAACGATACATATGTAGATAGAGAGAGAGAGAAAGATAGATAGATAGATAGATAGATAGATAGATAGATAGATAGATAGATAGATAGATATTGGATAGATAGATAGATAGATAGATAGATAGATAGATATTAGATAGATAGATAGACAGATAGATAGATAGATAGATAGATAGATAGATAGATATTGGATAGATAGATAGATAGATAGATAGATAGATAGATAGATAGATATTAGATAGATAGATAGATAGATAGATAGATAGATAGATATTGGATAGATAGATATTAGATAGATAGATAGATAGATAGATAGATAGATAATAGATAGATAGATAGATAGATAATAGATAGATAGATAGATAGATAGATAGATAGATAGATAGATAGATATTGGATAGATAGATAGATAGATAGATAGATAGATAGAGAGATATTAGATAGATAGATAGATAGATAGATAGATAGATAGATAGATACAGAGATATTGGATAGATAGATAGATAGATAGATAGATAGATAGATGATAGATAGATAGATAGATAGATAGATAGATAGATAGATGATAGATAGATAGATAGATAGATGGCAACTAGAATATATGCGCTTAAAATGTAGTTTTATTTCTGCCCCAATGGGGTTCTAGGATGAAAAGGTAATTCTTTATTAAACAGGAGATCCTTCTTTCCCTAATGTTATATTTATCTACAAAATGAATGTAAATGGCGATGGGCTAGGCTTTAGGGGTACCACATCTCATACGTGATGTAGAATAGAATTTTAAAAAGAACAGTATCAGACTTCCCATGCTGTCATTATATGGTGTATCTAAATTAAAGAACAAAAATATCATATATTGTGCAGCTTGCCAGTGCTTGGATATGTTAGATGTATTTCTTTATTTTCACCTGGTGATCCTGCCGGTAACACACTGTACACTTTACTGGTACACCCCCTTCTCATTTCCATACTACGGCAGTAGGGGGGGTTCTGTAGTCCACAGAGAACTGAGAACAATGCTAACTGATAACAGTAGAAACAGAGAGCGCATGAAGTTATCAATTCACAAGATTTCTGGCAGAATTTACAGGTCGTTTTTTTTAATTTGTGGAACATAAACACCAAAACACTTTCATATATGTATTTAACAAGCCAAAAAGGAAAAAAGAAAGGTTTATTGTTACGGATTACATAAACTTCAACTAATAAATACTACCATCCTTACTGGATGTCACACATAGCATGTCCAATCCTTGCACTGCCTTTGCCAAATTGCCTGCTGCTCATCGTCCACTTTATTAGGTACACCTTACCAATACCGGATGGACCCCCTTTTGCCTTTAGAACTGCCTTCATACTTTGTGGCGTAGATTCAACAAGATGTTGGAAACATTCCTCAGAGATTTTGGTCCATACTGACATGATAGCATCACGCAGTTGCTGCAGATTTGTCGGCTACACATCCATGATGTGAATCCCCTGTTTCTCCACATCTCAAAGAAACTCTATTGGATGGAGATCAGGGGACTGTGGAGGCCATTGGAGTACAGTGACCTCCTTGTCATGTTCAAGAAACCAGTTGGAGATGGTTTGAGCTTTGTGACATTATCCTGCTGGAAGGAGCCATCAGAAAATGGGGACACTGTAGTCATAAAGGGATGGAAATGGTCAGCAACAATACTCAGGTAGGGCGTGACATTTAAATAATGCTCAGTTGGTACTAAAGGGCCCAAAGTGTGCCAAGAAAATATCCCCCACACCATGACACCACCACCACCAGCCTAAATCATTGATACAAGGCAGGATGGATACACCACACCATGACACCACCACCACCAGCCTGAACCATTGATACAAGGCAGGATGGATCCACCACATCATGACACCACCACCACCAACCTGAATCATTGATACAAGGCAGGATGAATCCACCACATCATGACACCACCACCACCAGCCTGAATTATTGATACAAGGCAGGATGGATCCATGCTTTCAAGTTGTTTATGCCAAATTCTGACCCTACCATTTGCTTGTCGCAGCTGAAGTCGAGACTCGTCAGACCAGGCAACATTTTTCCATTCTTCTTTTGTCCAATTTTGGTGAGCCTGTGTGAATTGTAGCCTCCATTTCCTGTTCTTAGCTGACAGGAGTGGCACCCAGTGTGGTCTTCGGCTGCTGTAGCCCATCTGCTTCAAGGTGCAAGGTGTTCTGCATTCAGAGATGATATTCTGCATATCTTGGTTGTAACGAGTGGTTATTTGAGTTACTGTTGCCTTTCTGTAATCTCGAACCAGTCTGCCCATTCTCCTCTGACCTCAACAAGGCATGTTCGTCCACACAACTGCCGCTCACTGGATATTTTCTCTTTTTCGGACCATTCTCTGTAAACCCAAGAGATGGTTGTGTGTGAAAATCCTAGTAGATCAGCATTTTGAAATATTCATACTAGCCGTCTGGCCCCAGCAACCATGCCATGTTCAAAGTCATTTAAATACCCGATGCTTGAACTTCAGCAAGTCTTCTTCACCACATCTAGATGCCTAAATGCAATGAGTTGCTGCCGTGTGATTGGCTGATTAGCAATTTGTGTTACCAAGCAAATGAACAGGTGTACCTATATAGACAGGTAGAACTACACATAAGCTGTTTGAAGATAGATAGATAGATAGATAGATAGATAGATAGATAGATAGATAGATAGATAGATAGATAGATTATCTATTTATCTATCTATCTATCTATCTATCTATCATCTATATCTATCTATCTATCTATCTATCTATCTATCTATCTATCTATCTATCTATCTATCTATCTATCTATAAATCTATCTATCTATCTATCTATCTATCTATCTATCTATCTATCTATCTATCTATCTATCTATCTATTATCTATCTATCTATCTATCTATCTATCTATCTCTATCTATTTATCTATCTATCTGAGAGAGAGAGATAGATAGATAGATAGATAGATAGATAGATAGATAGATAGATAGATAGATAGACATTACATTGATATATAGATAGATCAAGAGTTTTATTTATGGAACCACAATGGCAACCTATGGTCAGCCTTGGCCAGCTTAGCACTTCTGCATTGAAGCATTGAGTTGTATCTAGGCCAGGACCCAGTCTGCATGGAGTTTACATGTTCTGGCTTTGCTTGCATGGATTTCCTATAAGTGCCCTGTTTTCCTCCCACACTCCAAAGACATACATGTTGGATAACTCCCTTATTTCCAAACTGGCCCTAGTATATGTGTAAGTATGTATATACAGTATGTGAGATGAGGTCCTTACATTGTAAGCTCCTTGAGGGCCGGGATTATTGTGAATGTACAGTATGTAGAGCGCTAAGTAAATCAGTGGTGTTATATGAACACCTGTAAAAAAAATTTAATTTACTGAAAAGATGAAAAATTCCAATGAATGTCTTTTTGAGCTGTTAGAAAAATGGAAAGTAAATACTTATCAGTTGTTAAGGCGGTTGCACTTTGCAGATTGCATTTTGATTTTTTTTTTAATTGCATATTTCAACACCACAATATTTAAAGGGGACTATCAGGGGCGGACTGACAACTCATGGGGCCCCCGGGCAATAGGGGATCATGGGGACCCTGTGTCCCCGCCCACACCCAAAAAAAGCCTATGAAAAAGCCAATTAAAGGTACCAGGGGCACCTCAAGGGGCCCCCTACTGACCCCGGGCCCTCGGGCAGTGCCCCTGGGGACTATTTATTTTTAAAAAAAATAGTAACCACTGACATCTAAATTATTCTCATTAGAATATTTTAAATGCTTTTCCTTTTTAAGAATTTTTCACCACCAAGGATCAGGATAACACGATAAAATCTCTTCTGTATGCAGGTTGATTTCATTTAGAGGTTTTCTCAGATTTTTTCCCAATTTTTAACTGGAATTTTTGCTAAAAATGTACACCTGTCCATACCTGTAATCGATTATTTTGAGTTGAGGGAAGCTGGACAAGGTGACTTGATTTTTTATTTTTTTTTTCAAAATTTTGTTAATTAATTTTTTCTTAGAACCTATTTACATATACAGTTGTGTTCAAAATAATAGCAGTGTGTTGAAAAAAGCGAAGAAAGCTGAAAATCCTTCTAATAGCTTTTATTTCCATCCACACAAATGCATTGGGAACACGACACATTCTATTCCAAATCAAACATGAAGAAAAATAGATCAAATTTGTGGTGTTCCTCTAAAAAAATGGAAGAAAAGTGAATATTAGACGGTTCAAAAAAATCGCAGTGTTTGTATTCTTCTTTACAAACTCAAACATTCACTATATAAACTGAGAAATGTTTGAAGATTTTGCTTTCCTTTGAATGACTTCATGAATATTTGGTTGTAGTCGCACTGTTTCTGAGAACTGCTGTACATCTGTGTTGCATGGAGTCACCCAACTTCTGGCCCCTGTGATCAGGTATTCCAGCCCAGGATGATTGGACGACATTCCACAGTTCTTCTCTATTTCTTGGTTTTGCCTCAGAAACGGCATTTTTGATGTCACCCCACAAGTTTTCTATTGGATTAAGATCCGGGGATTGGGCTGGCCACTCCATAACGTCCATCTTGTTGGTCTGGAACCAAGATGTTGCACGTTTACTGGTGTGTTTGGGGTCGTTGTCTTGTTGGAACACCCATTTCAAGGGCATTTCCTCTTCAGCATAAGGCAGCATGACCTCTTCAAGTATTCTGATGTATTCAAACTGATCCATGATCCCTGGTATGCGATAAATAGGCCCAACACCGTAGTATGAGAAACATCCCCATATCATGATGCTTGCACCACCATGCTTCACTGTCTTCACAGTGTACTGTGGCTTGAATTCAGTGTTTGGGGGTCGTCTGACAAACTGTCTCTGCCCACTAGACCCAAAAAGAACAATCTTACTTTCATCAGTCCACAAAATGTTGCGCCATTTCTCTTTAGGCCAGTCAATGTGCTCTTTGGCAGATTGTAACCTCTTCAGCACACGTCTTTTTTCCAACAGTGGGACTTTGCGGGGACTTCTTGTAGATAGCTTGGCTTCACATAGGGGTCTTCTAATTGTAACAGTCC
Source organism: Staurois parvus (assembly GCF_062004578.1). Lineage (NCBI taxonomy): Eukaryota > Metazoa > Chordata > Amphibia > Anura > Ranidae > Staurois > Staurois parvus. Next base: position 536,390 of record NW_028318505.1, read on the forward strand.
TCACAGGGAACGTCACACCTTCTTTCACCTTCCTGGAGCTGATTGTTGGCTGAGTCCGCGCCATTTTGGCTATTCTTCTATCCATTCGAATGGTAGTTTTTCGCTTTCTTCCACGTCTTTCAGGTTTTGGTTGCCCCTTTAAAGCATTTGCAATCATTTTAGCTGAGCAGCCGATCATTTTCTGCACTTCTTTATATGTTTTCCCCTCTCCAATCAACTTTTTAATCAAGGTACGCTGTTCTTCTGAACAATGTCTGGAACGACCCGTTTTCCTCAGAATTTCAGAGAGAAATGCACTGTAACCAGCATGTACAACATTTGCTGCCTTCCTTCCTTAAATAAGGGCAATAATTGTCACCTGTTTTTCAAAGAATGAATGACCTCACTAATAGAACTCCACACTGCTATTATTTTGAACATGCCCCTTTCAATGAGTGATTCAATGACACAGAATCAGCAGCATGCATGTCATGACTGTTGGGTCTGTTGGATTTCTATTACTCTATTACACCTGCTAGGAAATTATTTGCCATGTAGAAATATCATTTCTACCAAAAACAGTGATTGATCCGGTTAGTGATGTCTGACTGCTATTATTTTGAACACAACTGTAGGTGTTTGGAATGACAGGAAGAATCATCGCGATTCTGCCCACGATTTCAAAAAGTGCTGTTAAAATGTGAAATTGTTCATGAGTGTGTTTAGGTGCCATTAATTTCAATGACACCTGAAAAAGCGGGGCGATTTTGCCGCTATTACGTTTTTCACACGACAAATGTGCTGCGATCGCACAAACAAGATGCACTACATGTTCTGATTTTGTTTGCACACTTGCAACACGTTTGTCATGCGGCAATCGCGGCAATATCGCCACGCTTTTTCACGTGCAATTGAAATGAATAACTCCTGAACACGCTGATGAGCAATTTCACATTTTAACAGCACTTTTTGAATACGTGGGCAGAATCACAGCAATTCTGTCCACGATTTCAAATGCCTATATGTGAACAGCCAATTTTAACAATCTATTGAACAAATTTTGTGTTCATGCTACACTTTGTTTCTAATTTTTCATGCAAGTCCTTTGCATGTACCCTTGGCCACACCTGTAAATGATTATTTTCAGTTGAGGGAAGCTGGACAAGGTGGCATGTTTTTTTCTTTTTTTTTTCAGAATTGTGCTAATTAATTCTTTTATAGATTTTACCACATTTTTTGAAAACATGTTTTGTTCATGCTACGCTTATTTAAAAAATCATAACTAAGAATTTTTGTTCGAATTTCTCACTGTTAGCGGGCTGCAGCATCAGCCGATTTTCGTGCGGCCATCGAATCTCAGTGATTGGGCATATTGGAAATTTTTTGGAAAAGAACAAATTTGTAATCAACGATGGGAGAATCGTGCAAGAAATAAAATCAAAAAAGAAATGAGCATGAACTGTGACCTGGAAAGAAAAGAAGATTCCCAGCCACGTCTTTTTTTTTCTTTAGCAACCGGAAATAAAATTGAAGGCTTGTTGAGTCGAATTTCTAAAACAATGGTGGCACCATTGGATTACGAAACACAAAAAAGTTCCAATTTTTTAAAGAAAATTCATTCAGAATTCAACCCATGTATGGCTTGCATTAGATTGCTCATTTTTCATGCCAGTCCTTCATACAAAAAAGTACACCTGGCCACACCTGTAATATATTATTTTCAGTTGAGGGAAGCTGGTGTAGTATGTTAGATTAACTCCCAAATAATAATAACTCCCCAGTCATTTTTATATATATAATAATAACTCCCCAAGTTTTGAAGAAGCTAAATGACATAAAAGTTGAAAGTAAGAGCCGGGGCGGACTAACAACTCATGGGGCCCCCGGGCAATAGGGGATTATGGGGCCCCTGTGTCCTTGCCCAAACTCAAAAAAGCCTATGAAAAAGGTACCAGGGGCATCTCATGGGGTCCCCTACTGACCCCGGGCCCTCGGGCAGTGCCCGAGTTTCCAAATGGTCAGTCCGCCCCTGGTAAGAGCTTACATTAATATGCCTTATCTGTTAATATATACGTAAGAGTGTTAACAGGTTTTAATTATTGAAAGTTACCATTAATTATTTGGAGGATCAATTCGTTAAAATGCCAGATTCTTTAAAACGCCAAATTCCAAGTTATAAATGCACTCATTTGTTTAATAATAAACATTTAATTCAAAAATTGTATTTATTTTAGATAACTTAAGCCTTTTTCTGTTTGGGAGTTATTATTACATATATAAAAATGACTGGGGAGTTGTTATTATTACATATATAAAAATGACTGGGGAGTTATTATTACATATATAAAAATGACTGGGGAGTTATTATTACATATATAAAAATGACTGGGGAGTTGTTATTATAATATATATAAAAATGACTGGGGAGTTATTATTACATATATACAAAATGACTGGGGTGTTATTATTACATATATAAAAATGACTGGGGAGTTAATATTACATATATAAAAATGACTGGGGAGTTGTTATTATAATATATATAAAAATGACTGGGGAGTTATTATTACATATACAAAAATGACTGGGGAGTTATTACTACATATATAAAAATGACTGGGGAGTTGTTATTATTACATATATAAAAATGACTGGGGAGTTTTTATTATTACATATATAAAAATGACTGGGGAGTTATTACTACATATATAAAAATGACTGGGGAGTTGTTATTATTACATATATAAAAATGACTGGGGAGTTGTTATTATTACATATATAAAAACGACTGGGGAGTTTTTATTATTACATATATAAAAATGACTGGGGAGTTATTATTACATATATAAAAATGACTGGGGTGTTATTATTACATATATAAAAATGATTGGGGAGTTGTTATTATTACATATATAAAAATGACTGGGGTGTTATTATTACATATACAAAAATGACTGGGGAGTTGTTATTATAATATATATAAAAATGACTGGGGAGTTATTATTACATATACAAAAATGACTGGGGAGTTTTATTACTACATATATAAAAATGACTGGGGAGTTATTATTACATATATAAAAATGACTGGGGAGTTTTTATTATTACATATATAAAAATGACTGGGGAGTTATTATTACATATATAAAAATGACTGGGGAGTTATTATTACATATAAGAAAATGACTGGGGAGTTATTATTACATATATAAAAATGACTGGGGAGTTATTATTACATATATAAAAATGACTGGAGAGTTATTATTACATATAAATGACTGGGGAGTTATTATTACATATATAAAAATGACTGGGGAGTTATTATTACATATATAAAAATGACTGGGGAGTTATTATTACATATAAATGACTGGAGAGTTATTATTACATATATAAAAATGACTGGGGAGTTTTATTATTACATATATAAAAATGACTGGGGAGTTATTATTACATATATAAAAGTGACTGGGGAGTTATTATTATTTGGGAGTTAATATAACATACTGCACTGGACAAAGTGGCATACTTTTTTTTTTCCAGAATTTAGCAAATTAATTTTTTTTAGATTTTACCAGAATGTTTACAAGTGTTTAGTTTATGCAACACATTGATTTCTCATTTTTCATGCAAGTCTTTTATTAATGGGCACAAAAAATCAATATTTTGCAATATAATAGTGAAAAGTGTAACATAACATAAAAAATAAATTGCCAGCCCTCCTAAATAGGTCTTAAAGTACAGCGATCCCCCACCTACATTAATAAACCATTAATAATAGCAATGTAAAAAAAAAAGGAAGTCAGCTTATTTAATTTAATAAATGTTTGGCAAGGCTGTTTAATAATGTTTTAAAAGTGCCCCGGACTTGTTTTCCCCCTAACATAACACCGCTTGAAAAACACTGTGTCCTTGTAACGGGATTTAATAAACAGCATTTTCTTTCAGGCAACACATTGACGGTATTGTCTTAAAGTCAATTGAAGTTCTTGAGACAGAGACCCTTCCAGCCTTACTGGGGGCATCTTAGACCCTCTCTGTCTTCTGACACAACCTTAGACACAGTAGAACTGGAAGGTCATCACAGCATGTAGGCTACAGCATTAAACAGAGGGGACACCCAATTACTTCAATGACAAAGGACCATTGTCGACGTACTCTTAATATTTTGACGATTAGTTTTGTTTGAAAATATGTTCAAAAGAACACAAGGAGGCTCTTTCATGCCCCGTGTACTTCAAAGCTTGGGAAGTTGGACATTTTACAGAGTAAGGTGAAGCGGTGGCACAATAAGACTTTGGAAGACATTTTTACAACCTACGGAATTTTTTCTTTAACAGCTTCATACCAACTCAACAATGGGTTGTTCACGTTACACTTCGAAAGGGAAATTTGTGGAAATTGGTAATATCCATTTGTCAAAAGAAAATACAAACATGATGTTGGGGGGAAGAAACAGTATCATCTTCTGATTGCACGAGTTTGTGGTGAGTGTATGGTCATCAGAAACATACAGTAGTATTGATTAAAGGGCCATTAACCCCTTGCCTACAGGGCACTTATACCCCCTTCCTGCCTACAGGGCACTTATACCCCCTTCCTGCCTACAGGGCACTTATACCCCCTTCCTGCCTACAGGGCACTTACACCCCCTTCCTGCCTACAGGGCACTTATACCCCCTTCCTGCCTACAGGGCACTTATACCCCCTTCCTGCCTACAGGGCACTTATACCCCCTTCCTGCCTACAGGGCACTTATACCCCCTTCCTGCCTACAGGGCACTTACACCCCCTTCCTGCCTACAGGGCACTTCTACCCCCTTCCTGCCTACAGGGCACTTATACCCCCTTCCTGCCTACAGGGCACTTCTACCCCCTTCCTGCCTACAGGGCACTTATACCCCCTTCCTGCCTACAGGGCACTTATACCCCCTTCCTGTCCAGGCCAATTTTCAGCTTTCAGCGCTGTCACACTTTGAATGACAATTGCACGGTCATGCAACACTGTACCCATATGAAATTGTTATCACTTTTTTAAGACAGAGCTTTCTTTTGGTAGTATTTAATTACCTCGGGTTTTTTATTTTTTGCTAAACAAACCAAAAACAACTGAAAATTTTGAAGCAAAAAAGTTTTTTCTTAGTTTTTGTTATAAACTTTTGTAAATAAGTGATTTTTCTCCTTCACTGATGTGCGCTAATGAGGCTGCAGTGATGGGCACTGATAGGATGCACTGATGGGCACTGATAGGTGGCACTGATGGGCACTGATGAGGAGGCACTGGTAGGTGGCACTGATGGGCATTGACAGGCATCACTGACGGGCACTGAAAGGCAGCACTCATATATGGCACTGATAGGCAGCACTGATTAGCGACACTGACTGGCACTGATAGGCAACACTGACTGGCACTGTTATGTAGCACTGACTGGCACTGTTAGGCAGCACTGAAAGGCAGCTCAGGTGGGCACTGATATGTGGCATTGATGTGCACTGGTATGCACTGATATGTGGCATTGATGTGGCACTGATGGGAACTGATAGGTGGCACTGATGGGCACTGATGAGGAGGCACTGGTAGGTGGCACTAATGGGCATTGACAGGCATCACTGATGGGCACTGATAGGCAGCACTGATTAGCGGCACTGACTGGCACTGATAGGCGATACTGACTGGCACTGTTAGGCGGCACTGAAAGGCAGCTCAGGTGGGCACTGGCAGGTGACCCTGCTGGGGCTACACTGATCATCACGGCACACTGATCATGCCCTGATGATCAGTGTAGATGTCCCCTCTGAGGAATGCCAATTACCGGCTCTCCTCTCCTCTGTCAGCGTGACAGCTCTTGAGGAGAGAAGTGCTGATAGCCGGCATTTCTTTATTAACATGTGATCAGCTGTGATTGGACACAGCTGATCACATGACTGAGCCAACGTCTTTGACTTTTTCCGTTGATCAGTGATCCGCTGTGTCCGAGAGACACAGCGCACCACCGATTGCCATGCTGCGAGCCTCCGGAGCCGCGCACGCGCAGTTAGAGTGGGAGGACGTCATATGACGTCCTCCCAGAACGAGAAAACCGCCTTGCGTCCGTCATTACCTTATATGCCGGGTGGGAGGCGGTTAAAGATAGAGCACAAGGTGGCTCGGATATAATTTTTTTTGCAGATACTCACTGAAAGGAATGAGTGAGATTGAGGGGTTAATTTACTAAAGCTGGAGAGTGCAAAATCAGGTGCACTTCTGCATGGAAACCAATCCGCTTCCAGGTTTTATTGTCAAAGCTTAATTGAACAAGCTGAGGTTAGAAGCTGATTGGCTCCCATGCACAGCACCAGATTCTGAGGGAACCAGCTTTAGTAAATCTCCCCCTGAGAGTCTTCACTTAAATGAAACAAATGGTAATTTCTGGGAAACATTTTGCTTTTGGTGAAATGATATCAATGCAAAAGGAGGAATTGGGATGTTTTTAGTCTTTCTGTACGGGTTCAGTGGGATTTAACCCTAGGTTCACATCTGTGCGGGTGGTGCCGCTGCGGATCCGCGCAATCTGTGCAGCCGCACCACCCGCACAGAGAAATGCAGACCAGCGGGCGGGTGCCATTAGTTCTAACGGCACGCCGCCCGCACTGGAAAACACAACGGAGGTTCCCGTGCGGGCTGCGTTTCCCAAAGAACTGCAAGGACTTCTTCCCTCCGTGTCATGGGCACAGGAGTCCATTCAAATGAATGGGCTCTCATACACGTGCAAAACGCGGTCCGCACAGCCGCATAGATGTGAACCGGGGGTGGTGGTCATTTTTTTCTTACACTTTAAATATGAGCATTTTTTTAAAAAGTATTTTTACATCTAGTCTAAAATGGCAACACTGAAAAAAGATCTTGTGGTGACATTAAAAGAAAATCTAATATCTCCATTTGTAATGTATATTTTTAGATTGTATTATTTTTTGCACAAACAATGGTTAGTATTAAAGTGATATTTTTTAAATGCCTATTTTTCAAATGTGTATCTAAAAATCTAAAACTAAATCTTTTTTTTTTGGGGGGGGTAGCATAGGGAAGGGTTAGAAACCCTGTTTTGCTTGAAGGAATGGGTAGGTAGCGCTGGAACCCTGAAATTGTCCTATTGGTATTATTATCCAGTGATGTTACAGTGGTGCTCTTACAGTGTCTGGATTCTGGCCTGCTGGCTTCTACATACCAAAGGATTCTCACAGTTAACTTGGTATATAATAAATAGATCTGAGATTGAAGAGGAACACCACGACTTAATAGATATAAATTGAATCCAATGTAGTCGGTTGTAGGTTGAAGATTATAAAAGAAAGCCAACACATTTCAGGGCCATACCTCTCCTTCATCAGGGTCTAGGAATAGTACAATGTACATGGACGGGATTGAAGACACAATGAGGTTAATTTACTAAAAATGGAGAGTGCAAAATCTGTCAAAGCTCAATTGAACAAGCTGAAGTTAGAAGCTGATTGGCTACCACGCACAAATGCACCAGATTTTGCACTGTCCAGTTTTAGTAAATCAACCCCAATGTATACATAGGCTGCTTAAACCAGTAGATGATGAACACTGGGCTTCATCACCCAACTAACTAATATACTGTACCAAACACATTGTATCTTCAACCCAGTCCGTATACATTGTTTCCTATTATTATACCATTATGAAGGTGCCTGGTTTGGTCCTTAAAATGCACTGGCTTTCTTGCACAGTCTTCCACCTGATCCTACATTGGTAATATTATTATTATACGGGATTTATATGGCGCCAACAGTTTGCTCAGCGCTTTACAATATAACGGGAGACAATACAGCAACAATACAGTTCAATACAAGAGGGATAAGAGGGCCCTGCTCCTGGGAGCTTACAATCTAAGAGGGAGGGACTAGTGGTACAAAAGGTAGTAAGTGTGGGGGGTGGACATGTAGGAGGAGTAGAAGATTCCATTATTAGCTGAGATAGGTTTTCAGAGATCTCCTAAAAGTGAGCAGAGTAGGCGATAGTCTGATAGATTGGGGTAAAGAGTTCCAGAGGATGGAGGAAGCTCTGGAGAAGTCCTGGAGACGAGCATGGGAGGAGGAGACCAGGGAGCTAGAGAGCAGGAGGTCGTGTGAGGAGCGGAGAGGACGGTTTGGGTGATATTTGGAGACACGATCGGTGATGTAATTTGGGGCGGAGTTATAAATGGCTTTATATGTTATTGTTAATGTTTTGAATTTTATTCGTTGGGCAATGGGAAGCCAGTGGAGGGATTGTCAGAGAGGGATGGAGGACACTGAGTGGAGGTCAGTGGAGGGATTGTCAGAGAGGGATGGAGGACACTGAGTGGAGGTCAGTGGAGGGATTGGCAGAGAGGGGTAGAGGACACTGAATGGAGGCCAGTGGAGGGATTGGCAGAGAGGGATGGAGGACACTGAGTGGAGGCCAGTGGAGGGATTGGCAGAGAGGGATGGAGGACACTGAGTGGAGGCCAGTGGAGGGATTGGCAGAGAGGGATGGAGGACACTGAGTGGAGGCCAGTGGAGGTATTGGCAGAGAGGGGTGGAGGACACTGAGTGGAGGCCAGTGGAGGGATTGTCAGAGAGGGAGGGAGGACACTGAGTGGAGGCCAGTGGAGGGATTGCCAGAGAGGGGTGGAGGACACTGAGTGGAGGCCAGTGGAGGGATTGGCAGAGAGGGGTAGAGGACACTGAGTGGAGGCCAGTGGAGGAATTGGCAGAGATGGGTGGAGGACACTGAGTGGAGGTCAGTGGAGGGATTGGCAGAGAGGGGTGGAGGACACTGAGTGGAGGCCAGTGGAGGGATTGGCAGAGAGTGGTGGAGGCCAGTGGAGGGATTGGAAGAGAGGGATGGAGGACACTGAGTGGAAGCCAGTGGAGGGATTGGCAGAGAGGGATGGAGGACACTGAGTGGAGGCCAGTGGAGGGATTGGCAGAGAGGGGTGGAGGACACTGAGTGGAGACCAGTGGAGGGATTGGCAGAGAGGGGTGGAGGACACTGAGTGGAGGTCAGTGGAGGAATTGGCAGAGATGGGTGGAGGACACTGAGTGGAGGTCAGTGGAGGGATTGGCAGAGAGGGGTGGAGGACACTGAGTGGAGGCCAGTGGAGGGATTGGCAGAGAGGGGTAGAGGACACTGAGTGGAGGCCAGTGGAGGAATTGGCAGAGATGGGTGGAGGACACTGAGTGGAGGTCAGTGGAGGGATTGGCAGAGAGGGGTGGAGGACACTGAGTGGAGGCCAGTGGAGGGATTGGCAGAGAGTGGTGGAGACCAGTGGAGGGATTGGAAGAGAGGGATGGAGGACACTGAGTGGAAGCCAGTGGAGGGATTGGCAGAGAGGGATGGAGGACACTGAGTGGAGGCCAGTGGAGGGATTGGCAGAGAGGGGTGGAGGACACTGAGTGGAGACCAGTGGAGGGATTGGCAGAGAGGGGTGGAGGACACTGAGTGGAGGTCAGTGGAGGGATTGGCAGAGAGGGGTGGAGGACACTGAGTGGAGGTCAGTGGAGGGATTGGCAGAGAGGGGTGGAGGACACTGAGTGGAGGCCAGTGGAGGGATTGGCAGAGAGGGGTGGCAGATACAGAACGGTTAGTAAGGTGGATGGGTCTGGCAGCAGCATTCATGATAGACTGAAGAGGGGATAGCCTGCGATGAGGTCGGCCAATGAGGAGGGAGTTACAACAGTCAAGGCGAGAGATAACAAGGGAGTGAATAAGTTGCTTAGTAATTTCCGAGGTTAAGAACGGGCGTATCTTGGAGATGTTGCAGAGGTGATATAAATTTAAACCTTGACTACTAACTCATGGTGTGATGCTTCAGTCTCAGATCCATTCGTTTTTTTTTTTTATTGCTGTGTCTCCACTGACTAGATTCTCTATTTGCCTATTGTGCTCTCTATTTTCTTACTAATGTTTGTCAGCAAGACTTAAAGTGATAGGAACAAGAAGAGAGAGGACATTTTTCAACGGGGGCTCTTTTTACTATGAAAACTGTCTAAGAGGGGATGACCCTTACTGTAGTTTGGAGAGAATTCTTCCTAGTTCCTATTGAGTCTAAAGGTGATGCTCCCTAATAGGACACAAATGGCAAAAAAACTGAAAAAGGTATTTTACCTTCCGCACTCAATCTAAAACTAAAATAGTTTCAGCTTTAGCTAAACTTCAAAAGACTTTTCATTTTCTTACGTATCAAATATGTAAACGTTTATATTATGGAAATCCAGGGGCGTTTCCTTTGTATACCAATATTCCAAAATATACAGCAAGAGCTTGTGGTAATTAAAGTATTACGCCTCTCAGGGCATCCCTTCCCATCTGGGCCCAATCCACTCACAGCACCCCATCTAACATTTATAGGTAAAGTTGATCCAGGGAATATCCGATTGCCTCTCGGGGGATCAGGGAGGATTTTTTTTCCCTTCTGGAGCAAATTGGATCGTGCTTTGCTGGGTTTTTTGCCTTCCTCTGGATCAACTGTGGGTGTAGGATTATAACTTTTTTTTTTCTTAATGGTTGAACTGGATGGACTTTTGTCTTTTTTCAGCCAGACTAAGGCTGGCCATACACTATACAATTTTCTTCAGAAAATTGCTTTAGATTTACCAAAAAACATATAATAGGAGGTCAAACCTAAACAACGCTTTCAATTGTATCCAAGTAGGCCGGCCCTTACACTACATAGTTGAAGGTAAATCTAAAGGCAATTTGGCAGAAATTTGTATAGTGTATGGCCTGCCTTACTATGTACTATCTACCATCACATATATTTTTTTAATGCATGATCTTCTGCACCAGCTTCTTCTACCAGGCCACCAGAAACTCTCCCCTGTATTCTGCACTTTGTAAACCAGACCACCCATCTAAGGCTGTTGGTTTCTCCTCTACTAGGTATCTTTGCACATGTCAACCCATTCTGGACAATGAAACTCTTCAGGCAGAGACCGGCCCACAGGTTGTTTCAGAAATTAGAAAGCAGAGATATTGGTGTGAGGAAGTGACACATGGCAGTCATTTATTTGTGGGTACAGCAGGGACGGACTGACAACTCATGGGGCCCCCAGGCAATAGGGGATCATGGGGCCCCTATGTCCTTGCCCAAACTCAAAAAAGCCTATGAAAAAGGTACCAGGGGCATCTCATGGGGCCCCCTACTGACCCCGGGGCCTCGGGCAGTGCCCGAGTTTCCAAATGTTCAGTCTGCCCCTGGGACCGACATATGTGCTGGGAGCGCGAAGGGCGCACGCTCTCAGCACATATGTGTTTTCAAATGGTACACAAATATGCGGTCGCTCGGCGTCAGGGCACAGCCACATATTTGCGTACTGTCGGCGTCAAGGGGTTAATTATAAAAGGCAGGTCTTTTTATTCATTTATATTTGCTGTATTCAGTAACCTGTCAGGAATTCATTCAGACTTATAAAGTTGCAAAACTTACAAGTGAACGTTTTTCCTTAGCATTTAGGCTTGGTTCACATCTGCGCGTCCCGGGAATGTGCGCAAAATGGCATGCTTCCCCGACACACACAGAAATGTGCTGCTCTTTAGCAGACTTGCGGGGGCCACATTAAGAATCGCACCCCCATGTATTGGCACCTGCAAGCACTTTAAACAGCCACTGGGACAGGACAGGAAGAGGTTAATATAACCTGCACCAGGTATGTATATGCTCAGCAATTGAGGAGCTCCTCCTGGAGCACTCCATGTGTGGCTAAGCTGTGTATAAGTATGCAGATGGGCAGCTTTGTGAGAAGTCCTTAGAAATTCTGGCCACGGGGCTAGTCACCGGAACTCTCCTGATCTCTCCGCGCCTCCGGGGGCCAAATCTGCAACACTTTCCACTGCAAACAAATGTTTTGTTTTTTTTAACAAATCACCACCTAACGTTTATTGCAGGTAAAAGCAATTCTCAAAACATACTTGTAATTGTCTTCTTTTGTCTGCCTAGCTTTAAGCAATTGCAGCGTTGTTTACATATAAATATGCAGAAAATCAACTAGGAGGGGGATGAGGACATAGTCAAGAAAGCAGCGATTTTAGCAGGAAGAGCTTTAAAAAAAAAAAAAGCCAATTTAGTTAAGCCTTGGCTCACTCCTCTGCGTGCGCATTTGTACGCACGTTGCATGTAAGGCACCCCATTCATTTCAATTGGCTGCCCTACCTATAAGGAACACGGGTAAAAAAGTCACCGAGCCTTTTTTAGGGCCAGTTCACACGACATGCGTTTCAGTTGCTTTTTTCTGCATCCTAAACACACAGAAAGTCGGTGATCTGGTTGTCAGTGTCAGTTCACATCAGTGCTTGTAGTTCCAGCGCGTTCTGGTTGCAGAAAAAAAAGTAGAACGGGCTGCATTTTTTCTGCACAGAACTGCACTGGAACACGGTAAAACACACTAAAAATGCGCCAGAATGCACCAAAACACACCAAAAATGCACTGTAACACACATGTCCCTTTTGTAATTAAAGAAAAAGAGAGACGGGAAAAAATTAACTGGAATGCATAAAACACGCACTGGAACGCATCAAAAGCGCTAAAACATGTCAAAAACTCGCATGTGGAAACGTATCCAGAACGCATCTGGACTGCGTTTCTATAGTGTGAACCAGCCCTTAACCTCCCTGGCGGTATTCCCGAGTGTAGCTCAGGGTTAATTATCAGTGTTGGGCCTATTTATCGCATACCAGGGATCATGGATCAGTTTGAATACATCAGAATACTTGAAGAGGTCATGCTGCCTTATGCTGAAGAGGAAATGCCCTTGAAATGGGTGTTCCAACAAGACAACGACCCCAAACACACCAGTAAACGTGCAACATCTTGGTTCCAGACCAACAAGATGGACGTTATGGAGTGGCCAGCCCAATCCCCGGATCTTAATCCAATAGAAAACTTGTGGGGTGACATCAAAAATGCAGTTTCTGAGGCAAAACCAAGAAATAGAGAAGAACTGTGGAATGTGGTCCAATCATCCTGGGCTGGAATACCTGATCACAGGGGCCAGAAGTTGGGTGACTCCATGCAACACAGATGTACAGCAGTTCTCAGAAACAGTGCGACTACAACCAAATATTCATGAAATCATTCAAAGGAAAGCAAAATCTTCAAACATTTCTCAGTTTATATAGTGAATGTTTGAGTTTGTAAAGAAGAATACAAACACTGCGATTTTTTTGAACCGTCTAATATTCACTTTTCTTCAATTTTTTTAGAGGAACAACACAAATTTGATCTATTTTTCTTCATGTTTTGATTTGGAATAGAATGTGTCGTGTTCCCAATGCATTTGTGTGGATGGAAATAAAAGCTATTAGAAGGATTTTGAGCTTTATTCACTTTTTTCAACACACTGCTATTATTTTGAACATTATTATTATTATTATACAGTATTTATAAAGCGCCGATAGTTCGCTCAGCGCTGTACATTACATAGGGGGACAGAACATGTGACAGAACAATACCAATACAATGCAAAACATGAGGGGATTGAGGGCCCTGTTCCTTGGAGCTTACAATCTAGGACATAACTGTATTTAATGGATAGATCAAGGGCAGGTGAACCAGCACTGTCATAATACCCTTTAAAAATTAGCCTTCGATGGCATCTATCATACTTCTATCGTGAAAGGTTCTCTTTAAACCAGCTCTTAACCAACAAAGCATTGGAGCTAAGTTCATCAAAATGTTTATATATAAAGTAACAAGTGCCATTCTTTCTAGCAGTGATACTGACTCATTGTTATGGAGCGTAAGAACCTTTTGCCTTTCATGAATAACTGCCAAGTTACTACAAATGCTTTGTTTTTGGTCCTCAAACATTGTCACACAATGGGTCCAGCACATGCAAACAAGGCACCCAACACATTGTCTCAGAGAGGGGTCTTTGTCTTCTAGTGGAGCGTTTGTCTCTTGGAGCGCGTAGGTTCAATGCTTGCAATACCTTGGTTATCAGCGCAAACATTCGCTAGCCTCCCTCCAGCTCGAAACGCTGGAACAGCGGCACATGGGTGTTTGTTAGATTAGTCCGCGGGAAGGAACAACAAAGGGAGCACTTGTCCGAAGGCCTACAAAGAACTTCAAACTTTCAGCACTGGCCACAGCTGGCTTGGGCCTACAACAGGCCTACTTTTATGTGTCCTTTCAAACTAAGTAGGAGTGAATAACATTAACCCCGCTAACAGAATTAGCCTATTCTTTGGATTTCACAGCACAATATCATATAGATCATATCCGGCCCGGAATAATGCATCGCATTCAAAGACTAATTAGCTGTGTGCTTGCAATAGCAGAGAGTGAGTGAAAGAAAAAAAACACCAAAAATGTTGTCTTTTGCTCGATGACAAAGAGCTTTTTCAAACATCTTTCAGCATTTTCGGAGTCTGACTCATGTCTGGATCCGTCGGCATCCCGCTTGTGGTTCTGTGTCCGCCGTCCGTATGTGACAATGACATGGTCTTTGCTCAGGGCCTCGCCGCATAGCGCTCAACATATTGCAGCCTTTGTCTTGCTGCTGCATAAAATTCTTTTATGGCTTTTTAGTGGAAATTATCATTATCAGATGGGTAATTGAGGCAAACAGCTGGTTATTTTGGGCAGGGCTGACCAACGGGGCACTTTGTAAAAGAGAATTTGTTGTAATAAGATAGAGAGGCTTGAGAAGAGCCCTGCTTGTGTTTCCCGATGTAGGCCAAAACATCAGGTTCATTTTACTAAGTATCTGAACTCTAGACCTACAAATTTAATATATTGCAGTCCTTAGATGTGGCGACTGCATTAGTGTTCACATTTTCAGGCTTTTTCCCGTTTTTTTTCCACCTGCCAATTCTGCCCGTAACATACCTCCTGTTAAAAGTTGACAACGCTCGCTTACTTTACTATATACTGTATGTGGAGGAGTAGTGTTGTCACCCTAAGTGGCTCGCTCCTTGTTTGGGTTGTTATTATTATTATTATTACATCGAGTTTATATAGCGGCAAAGGGTTCGCTCAGCGCTGTACAATAGAGGGGGGGACAATACATGAAACAGTACAACAACAACAAACAGCACACGAGGGGTTAGAGGGCCCTACTCTTTCGAGCTTACAATCTAGGAGGGAGGGGGTAGTGGTACAGGAGGAAGTGGCTGTGGGGGATGGAGTGGTAGGAAGAATGAAGGAGAACGGCTGTTAGGTAAGGGTGGGGTAGGCTTCCCTGAAGAGATGGGTTTTCAGGGAGCGCCTGAAGGTGAGAAGGGAAGGTGACAGTCTGATGGATTGGGGTAGTGAGTTCCAGAGGATGGGGGAGGACCTGGAGAAGTCTTGCAGTCGTCCGTGGGAGGAGGAGACCAGGAAGCAAGATAGAAAGAGGTCCTGTGAAGAGCGAAGGGTACGGGTAGGGTGGTACCAGGGAATCCGGTTGGTGAGGTAGTCAGGGGCAGTGTTGTGAATGGCTTTGTAGGTCAGAGTGAGTAGTTTGAATTTGATGCGTTGGGCAATAGGGAGCCAGTGGAGGGATAGGCAGAGGGGGGTGGCAGATGTGGAGAGGTTGGTGAGGTGGATGAGTCTAGCCGCTGAGTTCAGGATGGTCTGAAGCGGGGAGAGCCTGCGCTGGGGTAGGCCAGTGAGGAGGGAGTTGCAGTAGTCGAGGCGTGAGATAATCAGGGAGTGTACAGGGTTACAAAACACCTCCCACTCTCCGCACCCCCATGACATCGGAGTGGTGTTCTGTAGTTCTTAGAAAAACCTGGTGTTGACAAGTGCCAACTATGTCACTATGCAAGGTAGGGACAATGACAGATCGGATTTTAGTTCATCCTTTTCCCCTAGTGCCTGGTACTGTCTGGGACAGCTTTATCACTTCTTGTCAGCACAGTGAATCCAATTCTCCTACAGCACAGGATCTTGGGACCTGTAGTCCTATAGTCAATGCATACTGTATTCCTGAGTGCTGACTGAACTACATCTACCAGAGAGCTGGTGAACCAGAAGGATTCTTGGAGAGGAGATATATACTTCTGGAGGGGACGGGCTTGCTCTCTTTGCGCCGGTTTCAGAGATGGAAGCAGGAAGACTACCATTCAAGAGCAAGATTGCGATTCTGCGGCTGCGGGACTCTACACAACAGTTCAGCATAGCTGTGACACCAATTTCCACACCAGGATCGCATCAGCCTTTCTTTGCACCAGGACTATCACTGTTCTGCCCCACACATAGACATCTCTGCTTTCTGCACTGACAGGCTGTCATGCAGTAACTCTACACATCTCTGCAGACAGTCAAGAGCCTGGGCAAGAATTCTTGTTCCTAGGAGGGCATGCTATCTATGGGATTAGTGAGCAGGCGGATGCCCAGCCTCTTCCTGTCATCAACCTAGAGACACTACATGTAGACCTCTTTACACCTCAGTCACCAGGAGACCTTTGCTTTGAGCAGCACATCTGTTTAACCCCATTAAATTACCAGTATTCACTAATGTTTATGGGCCCCACCGTTGCTAGCAGAAGACAGTGGATACCACCATATTAGAAACTTTTAATATCACAGGACTCAAACGGCAATCTTTAGTTAAAGGGACCTCTTCCTTTCTAATGCCATGGTTAGTAAAACTAAGCTACTGTACCTACATATGTTTATACAGGAGTATACATACCCCTTTGCAGCGCCGGTGGTCCAGAGGGAGCCCCTATTACTGCCGATGTTACATTTAAATAGTTGAAGCTTAATTCACACAACTTTGCTATCTGTTAAACGTTGCTAATTGACCATTTCTATTGTACCAGTGTCCCAGCCTTTATGTGTTAACTGGGGGTTATGCACTTAAAACCCATTATTCTTTTGGTTTACTCTGGTGAACAAAACTAATATAGAGGTGTTACTAAAGAACTGCTTCTCTTGCATTATTTTTCTCTACAATTGAAATATGTCTGAACCCAGAATGTCAGAGGTGTCAGAAGGCTTGCAAGGTCAGGTCACTCTGGACAAGCATCATCAAGCGGTTCCTATGGGGGTAGCACCGCACTTGCCAGGGATGACAACACTGCTTTCGATTTCAATGCAGCACAGGCAGAGAGCACAGGAAATTTGGACCTCACTAGATTTCTGGCAAGATCAATAGTTTTGTTTTTTTTAATGAACAGATATGACAAAAGATTTTTAATGGCATATTTAAAGCTGAACTCAATGGTATGCAAATATTGTCTAAATACATTCATCATATGTGTTCTTCTTGAATCTTGGTGTGCTTTGTGTATTTCTTCCAGATCTGTGCAGTAATCCAGTGTGAGACTTTTCCTTCCTGTAATAAAGACCGCTCACTGCTGCTCTCTGTCGTTGTGTAGGGTGACTGGTCTTGTCTCCTCCCCTCTCCTGTAGTTTTCTGCAAGTAGCCTGAGTTTCCAGGTCTCTTAATCTGCTGAGGCCACTATGATGGGCTCCACCATTCCTGTACTGAGTTCCCAGGTCTCCACACTTTCTGTGCTGATTATGAGGGGCTCTACCATCTTTGTGCTAAGTTCCCAGGTCTCCACACTTTTTGTGCCCAATATTAGGGGCTCCACCATCATCAAATTTAGTTTCTGGGTCTCCAAACCTGCTGTAGCCATTATGGTGAGCTCCACCATCCCTGTGCTGAGCTCTGAGGTCTCTACACTCTGTGTCCATTATGATGGGCTCCACCATTCCTAAGTTTCCAGGTCTCCACACTTTCTGTGCCCATCATGAGGGGCTTGACCATCACACTTAGTTCCTGGGGCTCCAAACCTGCTGTAGCCATTATGATGGGTTCTACCATCCCTGTGCTGAGTTCCCAGCTCTCCACACCTTCTGTGCCCATTATGATGGGTTCCACCATCCCTATGCTGAGTTTCCAGGTCTCCACACCTTCTGTGCCCATTATAAGGGGCTCGACCATCATCGTATTTAGTTCCAGGGTCTCCACACCTGCTGTGCCCATTATGATGGATTCTACCATCCCTGTGCTGAGTTCCCAGCTCTCCACACCTTCTGTGCCCATTATGACAGGTTCCACCATCCCTGTGCCAATTTCCCAGGTCTCCACACCTTCTGTGCCCATTATAAGGGGCTCGACCACCATCACATTCAGTTCCAGGGTCTCCACACCTGATGTACCCATTATGATGGGCTCCACCATCCCTGCTGGATTTTTATTTATTGCTATAAATAATAGAACACACAAAGAAAGTTGGGTAGGGACACACAAAACTTCAAGGTGGACAGGAAGCCAGAAGTGATGGTCCAGAGGTCTCACTGTTGGAGTATCTAAGACATATAAGAAGCCAGGGGATGACTTAGCCCACCTGGCTCCACCCATGAGTGAAAAGCCATACTTTTTTGGCTTAGGATAAGTAGTTTAGAAATGCATTAGATATAGGTCTTCTTTAACTGTTAACAGCAGTTCTCGATCCTACAATCCGGCTTCCTTGTCATTGAGACGGTGACAGGTCCCCTTGAACAAGTCTAGCAGAACCCTTTTTATGCTTCGTTATCTTTCTCTCACCTCGGGCCTGCAAACATGTTTAACTGTCTGCTCAGAATATTTACTTACCATCACTTACCAGCGTCAGTGCGGTTGTCGATACGGCCTCTAATTAACCATTCAATAGTGGATCCATACCGCAATGAATAGAGAGCAGCCTGAGTCTTGATTGGCATTTCTAATTAAACTTGTTAACTGCTGGAAGACCGAGCTGCCATGGGCCAATCACATCCAATAGCAGATGCTCATAAAATAATTGAGGATGATAACGAGGATACAGAGTAGATAATTACCAAAGACACCCATTCCTATGATACTTAAACACTTTTATATATCCGCCATGTTTATGGGGAATTCTAACATATATATTTATGTTTCAACTTAGTACTAACACAACCATTCTATAAAGTAGACTTCCCAGAAAATATGGATGTAAGCTGGAATTACATATCTGTCAGTATCATAGTTACATAGTTAGTCTGGCTGAAAAAAAGACAAAAGTCCATCCAGTTCAACCATTAAAAAAAAAATAAAGTTATAATCCTACACCCACAGTTGATCCAGAGGAAGGCAAAATAACCCAGCAAAGCATGACCCAATTTGCTCCTGCAGGGAAAAAAATTCCTTCCTGATCCCCCGAGAGGCAATCGGCTATTCCCTGGATCAACTTTACCTATAAATGTTATATCCAGTTATATTCTGTGTATCCAAGAAAGAATCCAGGACTTTCCTACAGCAATCCACTGAGCTGGCCACAACCAACTCCTGAGGGAGTCTATTCCACATTTTCACAGCTCTCACTGTGAAGAAACCTTTCCGTGTTTGGAGATTAAATGTATTTTTTTCCAGATGTAAAGAGTGCCCCCTTGTCCTCTGTGATGACCTCAGGGGGAATAACTCTACACCGAGTTCACTATATGAACCACTGATGTATTTATACATGGAGATCATATCCCCCCTTATGTATTATGCATGGAGATCATATCCCCCCTATGTATTATACATGGTGATCATATCCCCCCTTATGTATTATACATGGAGATCATATCCCCCCCTTATGTATTATACATGGTGATCATATCCCCCCTTAAGTATTATACATGGAGATCATATCCCCCCCTTATGTATTATACATGGAGATCATATCCCCCCTTATGTATTATACATGGAGATCATATCCCCCCCTTATGTATTATACATGGAGATCATATCCCCCCTTTATGTATTATACATGGAGATCATATCCCCCCTTATGTATTATACATGGCTATCATATCCCCCCTTATGTATTATACATGGAGATCATATCCCCCCCTTATGTATTATACATGGTGATCATATCCCCCCCTTATGTATTATACATGGAGATCACATCCCCCCTTATGTATTATACATGGAGATCATATCCCCCCTTATGTGTTATACATGGAGATCATATCCCCCCTTATGTATTATACATGGAGATCATATCCCCCCTTATGTATTATACATGGAGATCATATCCCCCCCTTATGTATTATACATGGTGATCATATCCCCCCCTTATGTATTATACATGGAGATCACATCCCCCCTTATGTATTATACATGGAGATCATATCCCCCCTTTATGTATTATACATGGAGATCATATCCCCCCTATGTATTATACATGGAGATCATATCCCCCCTATGTATTATACATGGAGATCATATCCCCCTTATGTATTATACATGGAGATCATATCCCCCCTTATGTATTATACATGGTGATCATATCCCCCCTTATGTATTATACATGGTGATCATATCCCCCCTTATGTATTATACATGGAGATCATATCCCCCCCTTATGTATTATACATGGAGATCATATCACCCCCTTATGTATTATACATGGAGATCATATCCCCCCCTTATGTATTATACATAGAGATCATATCCCCCATTATGTATTATACATGGAGATCATATCCCCCCTGTGTATTATACATGGAGATCATATCCCCCCTTATGTATTATACATGGAGATCATATCCCCCCTTATGTATTATACATGGTGATCATATCCCCCCTTATGTATTATACATGGAGATCATATCCCCCCTTATGTATTATACATGGAGATCATATCCCCCCTTATTTATTATACATGGAGATCATACCCCCCCTTATGTATTATACATGGAGATCATATCCCCCCTTATGTATAATACATGGAGATCATATCCCCCCTTATGTATTATACATGGAGATCATATCCCCCTTATGTATTATACATGGAGATCATATCCCCCCTTATGTATTATACATGGAGATCATATCCCCCTTATGTATTATACATGGAGATCATATCCCCCCTTATGTATTATACATGGAGATCATATCCCCCCTTATGTATTATACATGGAGATCATATCCCCCCTTATGTATTATACATGGAGATCATATCCCCCCTTATGTATTATACATGGAGATCATATCCCCCCTTATGTATTATACATGGAGATCATATCCCCCTTATGTATTATACATGGAGATCATATCCCCCCTTATGTATTATACATGGAGATCATATCCCTCTTAATCTCCTCTTCTCAAGAGAGAATAAATTCAGTTCCTCTAATCTTTCCTCATAGCTGATCTCCTCCATGCCTCTTATCAGTTTGGTTGCCCTTCTCTGTACTCTCTCCAGTTCCCCAATGTTTTTTCTGTGAATTGGTGCCCAAAACTGAACTGCATATTCCAGATGAGGTGTTACTAATGATTTGTACTGGGAAAATGATATAAATGTCTCTTGTAGATTGGCAATAATAATTTACTGCTAGTGTGCAAGAAATACCAGCATGACAACATGATAAATATGTTTTTTCTGCTACTTCAGCAAAAAGGCTCCATTCACACTTGTGCATGATTTCTAGTGTGACTTTAATGCAACTTTACACTTTCTGGCCCTCGAGTCTTGTCAAAGTACTGCAGGAACCTTTTCAAACTCTGTGACTTTAAGTCGCATAGATGCAAACAGGTGCCATTGAAAACAATAGGCTGCGACTTGCCATGCGACTTTATGTGTCCAAAGCCGCATGACAAGTCACACAAGTGTGAACAGAGACTAAAGGCAGAAGACACACCTTCAGTTGGGGATATCGTGAAAAGCTGAAAGGTGATTTCGGTGAACGTTTATCAAGCAGTGGTAAATGACCGCTGTTATGTTCTCCGCCATTCTCAGAGGACACAGCTCTTCTCTGAGTGCCTGTTTGTGAAGCGATCGCTCCTCCTTATGAGGAAAGGGGCAATCAACAAATGCTTTGAAATCTGGAAAATGACTGTTGTTGCTGTAATCTCGTGAGATATTCCGAGAGTACAGTAACAAGAGATCCGTAAAACACACAGCTGTCAGTTTATTAAGCAGTTGTAAATTACCTCTACTGAGGTGGAGGCTCTCCTCTGTACACACATACACAATAATGACAAAATGAGAATATATATATATACATACACACACACATATATATATATATATACACACACATATATTACATATACACACATACATATATTACACACACATATAATACACAACAAACACACATATATATATATATACACACACACACACACACACACTATATTGCCAAATGTATTGGGCCCGCCCTCCCAATCATGTGATTCAGGTGTTCCAATCCCCTCCATGGACACAGGTGTATACAATCAAGCCCCTAGGCATGGAGACTGCTTCTAAAAACATTGGTGGAAGAATAATGGATGAATGGATATTGGAATGGATGGATGCATGGATGGATATTTTGATGAATGGATAGATATTTGGATAGATGGATGGATATGAGGACAGACAGACAAATGGCTATTGGGATAGATGGATGGATATTGTGATGGATGGATGAATGGATATATGGATATTGGGATGGATGGATAGATGGAAGGATATTGGGATGGATGGATATATGGATATTGGGATGGATAGATGGAAGGATATTGGGATGGATGGATATATGGATGGGTGGAAGGATATTGGGATGGATGGATTGCTGGATGGATTGATGGATTTGGATTTTGGGATGAATGGATAGATGGATATTGGGATAGATGGATGGATATGGCAATATACAGAAAAATGGACATAGGGATAGGTCGGGTGTCGGCAACCCGCGGCTCCGGAGCCGCATGCGGCTCTTTTTCACCTTTCCTGCGGCTCCGGAGCACACTGCCCACCAGGTGACAGGCAATAGGGTCGGCAAGCCGCGGCTCTTTTAATGTAGATCTTCTGTGTGCCCTGGCTGTCAGGATGTAGGCGGGGCAGCCCGGATGTAGGCGGGGCAGCGTGACGAACTCCTCTCCTCTCACAGTCCGCCCTGAAGACCAGAACGGCGCGGGAACCCAGCGAGAGGAACGCGCGGAGCAAAGGTAAGTGAATTCACACAATATGGGGAATGAATTACTATGGGGGATGAATTACTATAGGGGGGATGAATTACTATAGGGGGGATGAATTACTACGGGGGATGAATTACTACAGGGGGGATGAATTACTACAGGGGGGATGAATTACTATAGGGGGGATGAATTACTATAGGGGGGATGAATTACTATATGAGGGATGAATTACTATATGAGGGATGAATTACTATATGGGATGAATTACTATGGGGGATGAATTACTATGGGGGATGAATTACTATAGGGGGGATGAATTACTATAGGGGGGATGAATTACTATAGGGGGGATGAATTACTATATGGGGGATGAATTACTATAGGGGGGATGAATTACTATAGGGGGGATGAATTACTATGGGGGATGAATTACTATATGGGGGATGAATTACTATATGGGGGATGAATTACTATAGGGGGGATGAATTACTATAGGGGGGATGAATTACTATGGGGGATGAATTACTATATGGGGGATGAATTACTATAGGGGGGATGAATTACTATGGGGGATGAATTACTATATGAGGGATGAATTACTATATGGGGGATGAATTACTATGGGGGATGAATTACTATATGGGGGATGAATTACTATATGGGGGATGTATTTTCAGTTTTAAAAATGTTTCTCTCAAAATAAATTTCAATCGTGGTTTTGGCGAGATTTGGCTCAGTCGAAAAAAAAGGTTGCCCACCACTGACCTAAGGCTATGATTGTGATTATGATGATACACTGTGGCCCTGATTAACCCTTTGCTTACTGGGCCCTTAAACCCCCTTCATGACCAGAGCGTTTTTTGCAATATATGCAGTGTCGGATTTGTTTTAAATGTTGCAATGGTTTTGCGGCTCCCAGTCTTTTTTTCCCTCTCGGAAATGGGTCCAAGTGGCTCTTTATGTCTTAAAGGTTGCAGACCCCTGGGATAGGTGAATGGATGGATGAATTAATATGGGTATAGATGGATGGATGGATGGATGGATGGATATGGGGATAAAAACAGATAAAAGGATAGTGGATGAATGGATATTGGGATGGATGGATGAATGGATGGATGAATATTTGGATAGATAGATGGATATAGGATAGACATACAAATGGATATTGGGATAGATGGATGGATATGGGTATAAACAGATAAAAGGATAGTGGATGAATGGATATTGGGATGGATGGATATTGGGATGGATGGATGAATGGATGGATGAATATTTGGATAGATAGATGGATATGAGGATAGACAGACAAATGGATATTGGGATAGATGGATGGATATGGGTATAAACAGATAAAAGGATAGTGGATGAATGGATATTGGGATGGATGGATATTGGGATGGATGGATGAATGGATGGATGAATATTTGGATAGATAGATGGATATGAGGATAGACAGACAAATGGATATTGGGATAGATGGATGGATATGGGTATAAACAGATAAAAGGATAGTGGATGAATGGATGGCTGGGTGGATGGATGGATTTTGAGATGGATGGATAGATGAATATTGGGATGGATGGATGGATGGATTGCTGGCTGGATTGATGGATGGATTTTGGGATGTATGGATAGATGGAAATTGGGATAGATGGATGGATGGATGAATTGATATTGGGATAGATGGATGGATATAGGGATAGACAGATAAAAGGATAGTGGATGGATGGATGGATGGATGGTCAGATGGATGGATTTTGGAAAAGATGGATGTATGGGTATTGGGATGGTTGAATATTGTGGTGGATGGATAAATGGGTGGATGGATATTTGGATAGATGGATGGATATGGAGATAGACAGATAAAATAATATTGGATGGATGGATGGTCAGATGGATGGATATTGGAAAAGATGGATGGATGGGTATTGGGATGGATGAATATTGTGGTGGATGGATAAATGGGTGGATGGATATTTGGATAGATGGATGGATATGGAGATAGACAGATAAAAGAATATTGGATGGATGGTCAGATGGATGGATTTTGGAAAAGATGGATGGATGGGTATTGGGATGGATAGATCGATATCACTCTCTGCACACTAGTTGCAATTTGAAATCAGGCTTGCAAAAGGATCACCTGCTCTAGCTGCCAATATGTCAAAAACCTTTCAAAGCAGGGGTGACACAAATCTTATCTGCATTCACTGTAGGTTTGGCCTCAAACTATGCTGGTGTTGGGTGGGCCAGATGTCATGGCAGCACAGAAAAACTTCAGGCAGGCTTTAGAAGTATCAGGCTGATATGAGACTGGATTTGCAAAAATATTTCAGGCGCCGAAAATGTGGTCTCCATCTTCATAACAAATCAACAGCAACTGAACCACAAACTGCCCACCCAGAAACATAGCTGTTACCAGGATTATAACCACCTAAATATAGTTTTATAGGGTTTTTTTACCAAATATGAGTAACAAAAAAGTTACATACTGTAAGATGATAATGTAACAAGAGTCATGTCAGTTTTCATATGAAGGATACATTGTTACTCCAGATTCATAATTGTTGAACAATTATCTGTGACATCTTCAGGAAGAATCCCAGTGTCCAGTGTTCAGATATGTGGGCCTTTCACTGACTTTCCACTGATGATTGCTCTGCACTGGCCGTATGGAATGCAAAGCGTAAAAATTGATTTCTACCGAGAACTTGCCCGGTATGTGTCAGATCATTTAGATGGAATGTCTAATCATTTAACCCAAGATTAAAAGAAAGTCAGATAACTGTCCCAAAAGGGTCTAAGTCCCCCTAATGATAATAAAAAAAAAAAATACTCAGGATGCATCATAATAAATCTCATCAAGGGTCGTTAAAGGATCCCCAGCTGGGCAGGAGCCATCAGCCGAGCCGCAGATGCAACAAGAAGGTTCTGTGTCCAGCTCTGCAGGTGACGGAGTGACTACAATGGTGGCAGACAGGGGACCTAACAGGATGATGGAGGAGACTCCGGGCTCTGCGGCAATCTAACAAAACGCAGGGCATTTTAGGAAAGATTACACTCAAAGATTAGCACTACAATATCAACACATTAATCAAGCCTTCCGAAATCTGTATTACTCATTTCAGACCATTCTTCATACACACACAGAACATTTGTCTCTCCTAAAGCAGATGAATTAATCACTAATAAGTGGAATCATTGTGTCACGTATAGTTCCCCCGGGTGAGGCAGACGCGGCCGGCGTACACGCAGGTGAGACTTGGATCAAAGACCTTTACAGAGAGAGGAGAATAATTCCTGTACATAACAAGGTAACAATAAAAGCTGAACTGTAATCAATAATATATCAGATATAAGCAGATGAATTCATCACTAATAAGTGGATCACAAATAATCACTATTAAGTGGAGTCATTGTGTCACGTATAGTTCTCCCGGGTGAGGCAGTCATGGCCGGCGTACACCCAGGTGAGACTTGGATCAAAGACCTTTACAGAGAGAGGAGAATCATTCCTGTACATAACAATGAAACAATTAATAAAAACTGATCTGTAATCAATGATATCAGATATAAGCAGATGAATTCATCACTAATAAGTGGATCACTAATAATCACTAATAAGTGGAATCATTGTGTCACGTATAGTTCCCCCGGGTGAGGCAGACGCGGCCGGCGTACACACAGGTGAGGCCTGGATCAAATACCTCTATAGAAAGAGAAGGAGAATAATTCCTGTACATAACAATGTAACAATAAAAGCTGAACTGTAATCAATAATATATCAGATATAAGCAGATGAATTCATCACTAATAAGTGGATCACAAATAATCACTAATAAGTGGAATCATTGTGTCACGTATAGTTCCCCCGGGTGAGGCAGACGAGGCCGGCGTACACACAGGTGAGACTTGGAGCAAAGACCTCTAAAGAAAGAGAAGGAGAATAATTCCTGTATAGAAAGAGAAGGAGAATAATTCCTGTACATAACAATGTAACAATGAAAGCTGAACTGTAATCAATATAATATCAGATATAAGCAGATGAATTCATCACTAATAAGTGGATCACTAATAAGTGGAATCATTGTGTCACTTATAGTTCCCCCGGGTGAGGCAGACGTGGCTGGCATACACGCAGGTGAGGCCTGGATCAAAAATCTCTATAGAAAGAGAATAATTCCTATACATAACAATGTAACAATTAATAAAAGCTGAACTGTAATCAATAATATATCAGATACAAGCAGATGAATTAATCACTAATAAGTGGAATCATTGTGTCACGTATAGTTCTCCCGGGTGAGGCAGGATCAAATACCTCTAAAGAAAGAGGAGAATAATTCCTGTACATAACAATGTAACAATGAAAGCTGAACTGTAATCAATATAATATCAGATATAAGCAGATGAATTCATCACTAATAAGTGGATCACTAATAAGTGGAATCATTGTGTCACGTATAGTTCTCCCGGGTGAGGCAGACGCGGCCGGCGTACACGCAGGTGAGGCCTGGCTCAAATACCTCTAAAGAAAGAGGAGAATAATTCCTGTACATAACAATGTAACAATGAAAGCTGAACTGTAATCGATAATATATCATATATAAGCAGATGAATTCATCACTAATAAGTGGATCACTAATAAGTGGAATCATTGTGTCACGTATAGTTCCCCCATGTGAGGCAGACGTGGCCGGCGTACACGCAGGTGAGGCTTGGATCAAATACCTCTATAGAAAGAGAATAATTCCTGTTCATAACAATGTAACAATTAATAAAATCTGAACTGTAATCAATAATATATCAGATACAAGCAGATGAATTAATCACTAATAAGTGGAATCATTGTGTCACGTATAGTTCCCCCGGGTGAGGCAGACGCAGCCGGCGTACACGCAGGTGAGGCCTGGATCAAATACCTCTATAGAAAGAGAATGAGAATAATTCCTCCATAGAAAGAGAAGGAGAATAATTCCTGTACATAACAATGTAACAATTAATAAAAGCTGAACTGTAATCAATAATATATCAGATACAAGCAGATGAATTCATCACTAATAAGTGGATCACTAATAAGTGGAATCATTGTGTCACGTATAGTTCCCCCAGGTGAGACACGGCTGGCGTACGCGCAGGTGAGGCCTGGATCAAAGACCTCTAAAGAAAGAGAAGGAGAATAATTCTTGTACATAACAATGAAACAATTAATAAAATCTGATCTGTAATCAATAATGTATCATATATAAGCCGATGAATTCATCACTAATAAGTGGAATCATTGTGTCACGTATAGTTCCCCCTGGTGAGGCAGACGCGGCCGGCGTACATGCAGGTGAGGCCTGGATCAAAGACCTCTAGAGAAAGAGAATAATTCCTGTACATAACAATGTAACAATAAAAGCTAAACTGTAATCAATAATGTATCAGATACAAGCAGATGAATTAATCACTAATAAGTGGAATTATTGTGTCACATATAGTTCCCCCGGGTGAAACGTGGCCGGCGTACACACAGGTGAGGCCTGGATCAAAGACCTCTATAGAAAGAGAAGGAGAATAATTCCTGTACATAACAATGTAACAATTAATAAAAGCTGAACTGTAATCAATAATATCAGATATAAGCAGATGAATTCATCACTACACCGTGTTCTAAATTATTATGCAAATTATATTCTTCTCATTTACCTAAATAATTGATGTAAATAACAGTCAGCATAATTCTCATGTTATCAACTATTAAGAGTACAATTCACATTTTATTGAACAAACCTCCTAATGATAACAGGATTTTTGTTAAACATAAAACTCTTCCAATGCTCTGATCCAAATTATTCCGCACAGGAAGTTTCAAAACACTTTATAGGTTGTAAAGAACTGAAAATTGTCATTTGTTGTGTTTGCAGCATATTTACTGAAATCAAAAGCTATTTCAATCAAACTTTTAACAACATTTTAACTTTTTAAACATTTGAAGCGGTCACGTTACATTGTAACATAGGAGCCCTTATCTGATAGCAGATCACAAGTCTTGCATCCATTGAACTTGTGAGTTTTTGGACAGTTTCTGCTTGAATTTGTTTGCAAGATGTCAGAATAGCCTCCCAGAGCTGCTGTTTGGATGTAAACTGCCTCCCACCCTCATAGATCTTTTGCTTGAGGATGCTCCAAAGGTTCTCAATAGGATTGAGGTCAGGGGAGGATGGAGGCCACACCATCACTTTCTCTCCTTTTATCCCCATAGCAGCCATTGATGCAGAGGTATTCTTTGCAGCATGAGCTGGTGCATTGTCATGCATGAAGATGATTTTATTACGGAAAGCATAGTTCTTCCTTCTGTACCAGGGAAGAAAGTGGTCATAAACTCCACATACTTTGCAGAGGTCATCTTTACACCTTCGGGGACACTAAAGGGGTCGACCAGCTCTGTTCCCATGATTCTGGCCCAAAACATGACTCCACCACCGTCTTGCTGACGTCGCAGCCTTGTTGGAACAGGGTGGCCGTCCACCAACCATCCACTACTCCATCCATCTGGACCATCCAGGGTTGCACGGCACTCATCAGTGAACAGGACTGTTTGAAAATTAGTCTTCATGTATTTTTCTGCCCAATGCAGCCGTTTCTGCTTGTGAGCATTGGTTATTGGTGTCCGAATAGAAGGTTTATGCACAGTTGCAAGACTCTGGAGGACTCTAAACCTTGATGTCCGTGGGACTCCAGAGGCACCAGCAGCTTCAAATATCTGTTTGCTGCTATGTAATGATATTTTAGCGGCTGCTTTCTTGATCCGATGAATGGATCTGGCAGAAATCTTCCTCAATGTGCCTTTATCTGCACCAACCCGTCTGTGCTCTGAATCAGCCACAAATCTCTTAATAGGGCGATGATCACGCTTAAGTTTTCGTGAAATATCTAATGTTTTCATACCTCGTCCAAGGCATTGAACTATATCACTCTTTTCGGCAGCAAAGAGATCCCTTTTCTTCCCCATATTGCTTGAAAATGGTGCTCTGCTTAATAATGTGGAACATCCTCCTTTAGTAGGTTTTCCTTAAATTGGGCTCACCGGCCAATCTAATTATCACAGGTGTCCGAGATTGTTTTCAGTGATCAAAAGAGCCCTGACACACAATGCCATCCATGAGTTAAACTGAAAAACAAAATATTTCATCTTTGTGACACTTAAATAGAATTTGCATAATAATTTGGAACAGGGTGTAATAAGTGGATCACTAATAATCACTAATAAGTGGAATCATTGTGTCACGTATAGTTCCCCCGGGTGAGGCAGACGCGGCCGGCGTACACACAGTTGAGGCCTGGAGCAAAGACCTCTATAGAAAGAGAAGGAGAATAATTCCTGTACATAACAATGTAACACTTAATAAAAGCTGAACTGTAATAAATAATATATCATTTAAAGCTCCAGGTTATTCTGCGTATATATCGCCTTCCCTGGTCCCTCCCTCATCAACATGGCGATGCAATTATTAAATAAAAACTCTCTGTTTTTCTGTTATATCTTATTTTGACTCTCAGTAATGTCACCACTGGGTCTCGGTGCTTCTCTAAGCAATGCAGGCAGATCATATGCAATGCAGGCAGATCATATGCAATGCAGGCAGATCATAGCTGGTGGGAGGGTCCAGTACATACAGTGGGGAAAATAATTATTTTATCCCCTACAGATTTCATAAGTTTGCCCACTTACAAAGAAATGAAGGGTCTGTAAATTTTATCATAAGTATATTTTAAATGATAGAGACAGAATATCAACCAAAAATCCAGAAAAACCTCACGATACAAATGTTATAAATGGAGTTACAGTTCAGTGAGTAAAATAAGTATTTGATCCCCTACCAACCAACAATAATTCTGGCTCCCACAGACTATGTGCTCATATGGTACCCAGATTAGTTCTCTCAATTTAAAGGATAAGTTCACCTTTTGGACAAAAATAATAAATGCACATTTTTTGCAGGTAAAAAAATGTGCATGTATTATTTTTGTCTGCAGGAGGCTGAAAAGTATTGCACCAGCAATCAGTAGATGACTGGTGCCATGCAGGCCTCCTGCAGAGTTGTCAGAATACCTGCTTGCCAGTACGAGATGTATGGGATGTAGGGGATGTACGGGATGTAGGGGATGTATGGGGTGTGCGGGATGTACGGCCAAGCAGATATTCTGCCAGGAAGTTTCAATGAACTACCACAGAGCTCCACAACACCGTAGTAATTCATTGAAAACTACAAGCCCACAGCCACTAAGGCTTCAAATGGGTGGAACATGTAACTTGTTCCCGAAGATGAACTTATCCTTTAAGAAGGTGCTCCTAACGACAACTCGCTATGTGTATAAAAGACATCTGTCCACAGAATTGCATTCTTCCCCACCACCATGGGCAAGATGAAAGAGCTGTCAAAGAACATCGGGGACAAGATTGTAGACCTGCACAAGGCTGGAATGGGCTACAAGACCATCAGCAAGAATCTTGGTGAGGAGGAGGCAACTGTTGGAGCGATTATTCGCAAATGGAAGAAATACAAAATAACTATCAATCGCCCTCGATCTGGAGCTCCATGCAAGATTTCACCTCGCGGGGTAAGGATGATCATAAGAAAAGTGAGGGGTCAGCCCAGAACTACAGCCTGTAAATGATCTCAAGGCAGTTCCGGTGTCGATCCTCCTAAGACCCCAGGTGAATCATCCTATTCACACAACTGTGCTGAGGGTATCCCTGAGCAAGGGGTCCCAAGAGGTCGCAGTTACACAGTCCCAGGTGAAGACTAGTTGGGTTTTGCACCTGAACGCCCTCTCCCCTTATCCAGCCCAGGGGTGTAGGAGTACTCACACAGTCCTGTCAGTGTGGTGGGTTGGTAGCTGCTTTCAGGCCTTTCACTGGGCTGGCTCTTTCCCTGCTAACAGGTTGTCCTAGCATAGAGACGTTGAGGCAGTAGAGATCCTCCCATCCAGCATCTTGCCTGTAGGTAGGCCCTCCTCCCTGGGGCCCAGGGCTCCACACTCCTGCCTTCTTCTAGTCCATCTTTCGCCTGACTCCCCTCTCTCCCCAAGCTTTGTCATATTTGAGAGTTGCCCTGGTCACCATTCCCAGCCTTCTGCCAGGGGATTGGAAAGGTCCCTCAAACATGCCGATCTGGGCTTCCTCCCCTCCTCCTCCCCTGTTCCAGAAAGTTCTTAAGTTTCTTGAAAGGTGGGAGGGCTCCAGAAGCCCTGACCTGTAGAACCTCCCAGCATGTCTTGAGGTGAACTCCTACCTCACTCCCAGGCTGACTCATCCCAGTCTGCTACTCTGAGAAAACAGCAAACTCTATCTAGCTAACCTAGAGGGCGTTACATCATGTTCTCCCCCAAAAGCCTCTATCTTTACCTTCCACTTGTCTAGTGAGAGGGAATGCAGCAACTGCCAATGTGAGGGGTTCTTTCTGTTCTTATGTCCTGATCAAGTTATCCTTTTACACTTGCCATTTTTTATTAGATTACAAGTCTTATATGAGCTTATAGAAATCATCAGGAAAGGTGTGCTGGCGACATATGTATCTCTGCATGGCTGAACGCCACCATCCGTCTTGTTTCTGCAGGTCCTATCAATTATTTATGGTCAGACTACCGTATGGTCTGCAGCTTGGCGTTACCTTCTCCATCACAGCGGGAAATAAACCGTGTTACTGAGAACCTAGAAATGGTCATAACAAAAAGGAGCCTCTTTCCATATCTCTAAAGGAGCCATCTTTATATGTTACATGTCTAAATAGAATTATGGGAGAAGGGATTATTGACTTGCTTTTGTGTGTCCAAACTCTGGGGATGCCATCCCAATCCTTACTAATCACTGACCCAGAACAGTAAATGAGATGGTGGGATCCAGACCTGAATGCTTGTTATTGGACACTGAAAAAGTAGCAAGGTAAGGATGAAGATATTGGCTCTTAACTTAGTACCTTCAAAAGTAAGGCAACAAATTTCAACCAGCTTTTCTGCATGTGCCAACAAAGGACGTGCTATCTTGGCTTGGCAGTCACTATACAGCAGACTGAGGAAGGGGAAGCAGCACAAGGAGCCAATCAAGTATGCTTCAGACAGGGGCATATTTACCACAAGGCAAACAAGGCACTTGCCTAGGGCGGCATTTTTCAGGAGGGCAGCACCTCCCCACAGAAGAAGGGATGAAAGACGGGACACGCGTGCCATGGAAACCAGGTGGGATCCGAGAGAGGCTGCAAGCTGCTTGATGGTGTATGTAAAGCCTGATTCTTGTCCCTGGGGATGTCCAGAGCTGTGAAGATGAAAAGATGAGTGTCTTTTTCTCTATCGCCGGGTGGGGAGAGTCTCTCCTGGGTGTGGGTAGGTGTGTTGTTGGTCAATGTCAGCAATGTCAGGCTCTCTCTGCAGGAGGGGGAAGGGGGGGTTTTGGTCGGTGTCCGTGGGGGGCAGCCGATTTTTGTGTTGCCTAGGGCTGGCTACTGGCTTCAGATCAATGAGCTTACTAATAGCAGGAGAAAGCAGAGTGACAAAGAAATGAGTTCATCAGTCTGCTGCTACTCCTTTCATTGTCCAATCACAGGCTGAGGAGGAAACCTGTGTTAGGCTTCCCTCCCCTTACTTCCTGGAGTTTCACCTAGATCAGAATGATTTTTTGATTGAATGAGTATTTGTCTTCCAAAGCCTCCTGTGATACCCATGTCACACATCCCAGGAGGCCTTGGGATACTCGTCGGCACATACAGCATGGCGTTTCAGCAGAGGCATGGCTGATTGGCTGTCTTTTCCTGGTTCTTGCAGCCAACCCCTTATTGACATGCCACAGAGCATGTGCATCATCAGGGGATTGGATGCAAGAAAGAGACAGTCAGCCCCCTGATGATGTCAAAGAATATGAAGGTATGGGACCGGGTTCGGCTCAGCGGACCTCTACGAAAAACACCACAGAATTGCTGGGAATGTGAGTTTGTTTGTGTAAACCCAACAAAAAAGTAAGGGGTGGGAATGGGGGGAGGGGTTCCTCTTTAATATAACAAGACGTGTCAAAAGGCATAAAAAGAAGTGCTGCTAGGTATAAAACGTGATGAAAAAATGAAAACAAAGGATGATGAAGGAGGGAAAATGGAAGAAAAGGAAAAAATAAGGAAGGAAAGAAAAAAGGGAAAATAAAAGGGAAAAAAAAGGGGAAGGGGGATGTGTTTGGCATATGGGGCATAGATGGAACCCTAGCTTGGCATTTGGCACCCAGTGTCTTCGGAAGGTGACTGTGGGCTGAGGAGCAGAGTACCACATCACCCTGTCTATAGACTTTTTGTTGGCATCAGATGGGCTTTGCATTGTCATATACAGTAAGTCATATGAGAATGATGATCTCAGAAGCATCTCAAACTGATACCATCACAATGGGCCCAAAGCCCATTGACCCCCTTGCCTTTCCACTTGAAGTCAGTCAAATGCAGGTCAGAAGGAGGTCAATACCAAGTGAAATACACCTGTCAATCCATTCTGAATAATCTCAGAAGCATTTCAAACTAATGCCATCAACAATGGGCCCAAAGCCCCACTGACCCCTGGTCCATACCATTTGAAGCATGTCAAATACAGGATAGAAGGAGGTCAAAAGTAAGTCAAATGCACCTGTCAGTCAATTCTGAATGATCTCAGAAGCATCCCAAACTGATCCCACCAACTATGGGCATAAAGTCCACTGACCCCTGGCCTATACCACTTGAAGCAGGTCAAATTCAGGATATAAGGAAGTCAACACCAAGTCAAATGCACCTGTAAATAAATTCTGAATGATCTCAGAAGCATCTCAAACTGATGCCATCAACAATGGGTGCAAACTCTGCTGACCCCATAACCATACCACTTGAAGAAGATCAGAAAGAGGTCAACAGAAAGTCAAATACACCTGTCAATCCATTCTGAATAATCTCAGAAGCATTGCAAACTGATGCCATCAACAATGAGCCCAATGTCCTTTGACCAAAGGGCTCATACCACTGGAAGCAGATCAGAAGGAGGTCATCACCAAGTCAAATGCACCTGTAAATCATTACTGAATGATCTCCAAAGCGTCTCAAACTGATGCCATCAACAATGGGCCCACAGTCCACTGACCCCAGGACCATACCACTTGAAGATCAGAAGCAGGTCAACAGAAAGTCAAATACACCTGTCAATCAATAATGAACAATCTCAGAAGCATTTAAACTGATGCCATCAACAATGGACCATACCACTTGAAGCAGATCAGAAGGAGGTCATCACCAAGTCAAATGCACCTGTAAATCATTACTGAATGATCTCCAAAGCATCTCAAACTGATGCCATCAACAATGGGCCCACAGTCCACTGACCCCAGGACCATACCACTTGAAGTTCAAAAGCAGGTCAACAGAAAGTCAAATACACCTGTCAATCTATACTGAACAATCTCAGAAGCATTTAAACTGATGCCATCAACAATGGACCATACCACTTGAAGCAGATCAAAAGGAGGTCATCACCAAGTCAAATGCATCTGTAAATCAATTCTGAATTATCTCCAAAGCATCTCAAACCAGGGGCGGACTGACAACTCATGGGACCCCCGGGCAATAGGGGATCATGGGGCCCCAGTGTCCTTGCCCAAACTCAAAAAAGCCTATGAAAAAGGTACCAGGGGCATCTCATGGGGCCCCCTACTGACCCTGGGCCCTCTGGCAGTGCCTGAGTTTCCAAATGCTCACTCCGCCCGTCTCAAACTGATGCCATCAAGAATGGACCCAAAGTCTTTTGACCCCAGACCCATATGCCAGATCCACCTGTACGATGGCAATTTTATGGCATTCTGGAATAAAATCGTGTCTGTTCAAGGTATGATCCCAGTATTCGAATATTACATTTTTCTTCCATACTCCAACTGTATTACTACAGCCATTAATCATAAAATCAGTATATCTATGCTAGGCTAATTGCAATATTATGGTTTCCAATGCTAAGCCATTGCTCTGTGTTTTTATCTTTTCTTTTTTTTTTTGTAATGAAAAACAGACATTAACAAAGACGCGATTAAAGATGTATTTGATTGAGTAGTCATCCATTATCAAGTCATTTAGATTCCATTAATAAATAATACCCAAAAATTAAATCAAAGTGTTCCGCTACAGGCAGCCTATAAAAATAATGAACGTTTACAAAAATGCATAAAAACAAAAAAAATCCCAGGCAGCAGCCGGCAAAAGCGGCGCTCGACCACGAAACAGTTAACGGCAGAAAGCTAGCCATCCAGCAAGCAGAAAATTAAGGTTCGTGTTTGATGGACAACGGCTCAAAGATCCCTGATGTCTCTGAATATCCAGTTTCTCTTCTAATAATGTTGAAAATATTGCCTGGTGTCATGTTTAATCAAACGGCCGGCAGGCCTTGATTGCAGGTGACGCAGTCACACGGTACTGCCCGTGTCAGGCTACACACGCCGTCAAATTTGCTCCAGATTCCAGCTCGAAGCGGACAGGGATGAGATACGAGCCTTCCCCCACCCGTTAATAGATTGTGACACCGCAGAAGGAAACCTTTGCTTTGAATCGGAAAACAAAAGGCAAACAGCAAAAACTTTAGTACGTGACCAACTTTTTTTTTTTCCTTTTTTTTTTTTTTCTATCGCTCTCTTCAAAAGTCCCCACCATCAATCCGCCCGTTTGCTGCTAGAGCCTGGTAATACATTCGAAAAAATGCAAACTATTTTTCCTATGAGAGAGCTGAATTATCGCCCTGTGTTCATGGAGCACGACAGAGACAAATGTAGAGATTCTTTTTTTTTTTTTTCCGACGTCGCAACAAAGCGCTTTTTATCCCCGATAGGAAAAAACAATTAATAGTCCATGTTGATCAACCAGCGACTATATTTTAAAATTCTTCACGTTGTCCGGGGCCAGCCGTGTCCTTTATTGGCCAACAATGGAAACATTGATTTTAGAATATTTGAATTTTTTCAGACAGAACAAACCGCTAAAGGAGACCAGTGTCTTTCGTCGGTGGCAACAACACAAACTTGCACCCCCCCCCCCATAAATAGCTCAAAATTAATATGATTCATTCAACCAGACCCCCCCCCTCCCCATTTGCCATTTTGTCAGCAGCCCTCTCCGAAATCAAAAGTTTTTTTGTGCCGGCAAAAGTTTATGTCATCTTCCGCTCATTGGCCATCCATCGTTGATGGTCTGTTCCCTTGTAGACCAACAATCGGGCCTTGTTTGCTCGGCTCACATCTATTAAGTGAAAGTATTTGGAAAGTAATAGGACATTACGGTCCGGTTGCCATGGGCAGTAATCACTCTGCCAAGTCGTGACCTCTCTGTTATGCAGCGAGGAACTAATTGAAATGATACAAATTACTTTGATTCTGTCTCTGCACGTTTGGATTCTGGTGGTGGTCAGGGGTCAAATGGCTTCTATTCACTCAACTACGTTTGAAGTGGCGGCCACTGCAGTGAAGGGGGACGAGCGGACATTTTGACTCCATCAAGCCATCACCACATACTGAGGTGACAAGTTCCACGATGGGGAGACAAAAGACCTGGCGGGCTACCTTCATATGACAATGGACGCCCTCTGTCCATCCACTCTCCATTGGAACAGTAACCCAATGTTCATTTTTTTTTTAAAACTGATGAGATAAAACAAACATTTTGTCAATGGTCCCGAAAAAAAAAACTAATGTTTGTTGTATATTAAAGGAAACTGTACAGGCTTGGTGTTTAAAAAACGATAATAACTCTTAGATTGTAAGCTCCCAGGATCAGGGTCCTCCTATCCCTCTTGTATTGAACTGTATTGTTGCTGTATTGTCTCCCGTTATATTGTAAAGCGCTGAGCAAACTGTTGGCGCCATATAAATCCTGTATAATATTAATAATATATAAATCCTGTATAATAATAATAATAATTTACTAAAAATATATATATTGATTTTTTTGCTCTTTATACATTTCTTCTTCTTTGTATATGTCTTTCATATACATCTTCTATACTTTCCTCATATGTGATTTTATTCTTTTTTTTGTTCGCTATATTGTTTATATTATTACAGGTACTTCTATAGCGCTGTCAATTTATGCAGTGCTTTATGTATATCTCCTAGAATGTAAGCTCCAAGGAACAGGGCCCTCGAACCCCTCATGTATTGCATTGTATTGTTACTGTACTGTCTCCCATTGTAATGTAAAGCGCTGAGCAAACCGTTGGCGCTATATAAATCCTGTATAATAATAATAATATTGTACATTCACATCAGTCCCTAAACCTCAAGGGGCACACAATCTAAGGTTCCTAACAAGGGGCGGACTGACAACTCATGGGGCCCCCGGGCAATAGGGGATCATGGGACCCTGTGTCCTTGCCCAAACTAAAAAAAGCCTATGAAAAAGGTACAAGGGGCCCCCTACTGACCCTGGGCCCTCGGCCAGTGCCCGAGTTTCCAAATGGTCAGTCCGCCCCTGTTCCTAACTCACATTCATACATACACATACTAGGGACAATTTAGAAAGATCCAAGTAACCTACAAGCATGTCTTTGGAGTGTGAGAGGAAACCGGAGTACTCGGAGGAAACCCACGCAGGCACAGGGATAACATGGAAACTCCAGGCAGGTAGTGCTGTGGTTGGTATTTGAACCAATGACACGAGTACTGCCAGGCAGAAGTGCTAACCATTCAACCACTGTGCTGCCCCATATTCTTTTCTATGCTCATATTATAATATGTCTTCTTTTAAACCTTTTTACTACTTCCCCTTTAATGTTTTTGTTGCACCTTTGCACTCACACCTGTTTTTACGGCCGATGATGCTACTTATAGTTCTCTGGCTGTCTGTTTCCTATGCCTCTGTGACCAAGCCCTGATGGGAAGGGGAGAAATGCGTCAGTGGGCGTGGCTGGAGTGGCGGCTGAGGCCATCAACAACACGCTATCATTGTATAACTTCGGGATTGGTTTTGAGCAGCGTAATAATAATATAAAAAATATATATATATATAGCAATAGATAGATAGATAGATAGATAGATAGATAGATAGATAGATAGATAGATAGATAGATAGATAATAGATAGATAGATAGATAGATAGATATGATGGATAGATAGATAGATAGATAGATAGATAGATAGATAGATAGATAGATAGATAGATAGATAGATAGATAGATAGATAGATAGATCATAGATAGATAGATAGATAGATAGATAGATAGATAGATGATAGATAGATAGATAGATAGATAGATAGATAGATAGATAGATAGATAATAGATAGATCATAGATAGATAGATAGATAGATAGATAGATAGATAGATAGATCATAGATAGATAGATAGATAGATAGATAGATAGATCATAGATAGATAGATAGATGATAGATAGATAGATAGATGATAGATAGATAGATAGATAGATAGATAGATAGATAGATAGATAGATATACATATTGTATATACAGTATATAAAGTACTAAGCAACAGTTATAGGCAGGTGTGAAAAAAATGCTGTAAATGAAGAAAGCTTTCAGAAATAGAAGTGTTAATCGTTTATATTTATCAATTAATAAAATGGAAAGTAAATGAACAAAAAAGAAATTATAAATTTTTGGTGTGACCACCCTTTGGCTTCTTCTACGTAGACTTGCGCATAGTTTTTGAAGGAACTCGGCAGGTAGGTTGTTCCAAACATCTTAGAGAACTAAGCACAGATCTTCTGTGGATATCGGCTGCCTCAAATCCTTCTGTCTCTTCATGTAATCCCAGACAGACTCCATGATGTTGATACCAGGAGTCTGTGGGGGCCAAACCATCACTTCCAGGACTCCATGTTCTTTTTAATGCAGAAGATAGATCTTAATGGCCTTGACTGTATGTTTGGGGTCTTTGTCCTGCTGCAGAATAAATGTGGGTCCAACCACATGCCTCCCTGATGATATGACATGATGGATAAGTATCTGGCTGTATTTCTCAGCATTGACGGTACCATTGATCCTGAACAAATCTCCAGATCCATTTGAGGAAATGCGGCCCAAACTTGCAAGGAACCTCCACCATGCTTCACAGTTGCCTGCAGACATTCATTATTGTACTGCTCTCCACTCCTTCATAAACAATCTGCGTCCTGCTACGGCCAAATATTTCACATTTTGACTCATCAGTCAATGGCAGCACCTGCTGCCATTTTTCTGCACCGCAGTTTCTTTGTTTTTATTAGACATGTGCACGCCGGGAATTTTCATTTTGTTTTGCATGCATTTATTCATTGAACAATTTTGTTTCATCATACTCATTAAGTTGACCCGATTCATTTTTAGAGTTCTTTTCATATCTTCAGCATTCGTTTTGTATATTCGTTGGTCCGGGTGGATTTGAAAAAATTTGCAGTGTTTCCAGAAGATTGCTATATAATATATGTTATCGAATCAGATGGATTTGAATCGGAAGGATTACATATTTTTGCCAATCCACCAATAGAAATGGCATGAGCTGATTGGACAATATTGATTGGCGTTGTGCGCATAAAAATTAACAACAAAACAAAATTCACATTCAATTGTAATTGGAATCCAAATTGTTGAACGAATTCAAAAATTGAATTCATTTCCCCATGGACCGGAACGACTATCGTATCCTGTGATGTCATCTGAATGAAATGAATGAAACAAATGCATTTGTTAATTTTGTTAGAACTTTTTTTTTTTCATTGGCATTCATTACTATGTTCATTCGGAGATTTGTATACATCCGAATCTCTAAAAATGACATTTTCGGCAGAAAAATGACTCGGAACGGAACGAAACGCACATGTCTAGTTTTCATGCATAGTTGAGTCGCTTAGCCTTGTTTCTACGTCGGAGGTATGGATTTTTGGCCATAATTCTTCCATGTAGACCACTTCTGGTCAGACTTCTCTGGACAGTAGATGGGTGTTCCTTTAACCATTATAATTGTGTTTGAATGTGGGGGAAAATCCAAAACTTTGAGGAACCAACCAAAGAAGAATAGAAAGAAGATCTTTCAAAGGGAACACCTGTCCTGGTGAAAATTCGCATCTATCTACTGCCCATTGTTTTCTGTTTTCTGAAGGTGTGAACAAGGCCTAAGAGGGCACTTCCCCTTCCTTTGGAAAGATTTTCTTTCATAGTTGTCAAGATGGCAGTGGTGCACACAGGAGGAGGGCAGTGAATGGAAAAAGGTGATCATCTTACTTGATGCTGGGGGCCTCGTCAGCAGCCCCTGACATCACCAAGAGGCCACACATACTATTCAGTGAACATTTTAGTACAGAAAGCTGTCAGGGTCCATAGACATGCTATACGAGATGGTCAGGGACTACTGGCATGCTATATGAGATGGTCAGGGACTACTGGCATGCTACATGAGATGGTCAGGGACTACTGGCATGCTACATGAGATGGTCAGGGACTAGGGGCATGCTATATGAGATGGTCAGCCACTGCTGGCATGATATATGAGACAGTCAGGGACTACGGGAATGCTATATGAGACGATCACAGACTACAGGCATGCTATATGAGATGGTCAGGGACTACGGACATGCTAAATGAGATGGTCGGGGACTACGGGCATGCTATATGAGATGGTCGGGGACTACGGGCATGCTATATGAGATGGTCAGGGACTACAGGTATTCTATATGAGATGGTTGGGGACTACAGGCATGCTATATGAGATGGTCAGAGACTACAGACATGATACAAGAGATGGTAAGAGACTATGGGCATACTCCTAAAGTTGGTCAGAGGCTATAGGCATGCTATATGAGATGGTCAGAGATTACAGGCATGATACTAGAGCATGGGCATGCTATAAGAGATGGTCAGAGACTATGAGCATGCTATATGAAGTGGTCAGATACTACAGGCATTATACAAGAGATGGTCAGAGACTACGGGGATGCTGCTAAAGTTGGTCAGATACTCAGGGCATGCTTTAAGAGATGTTCAGAGACTCAGGGC
This sequence comes from Staurois parvus, assembly GCF_062004578.1. Lineage (NCBI taxonomy): Eukaryota > Metazoa > Chordata > Amphibia > Anura > Ranidae > Staurois > Staurois parvus. Next base: position 578,235 of record NW_028318505.1, read on the forward strand.
ATGCTATATGAGATGGTCAGAGACTATGGGCATGCTATATGAGATGGTCAGAGACTATGGCATGCTATATGAGATGGTCAGAGACTACAGGTATGATACAAGAGATGGTCAGAGGCTAGGGGCATGCTGCTAAATTTGGTCAGAGGCTATAGGCATGCTATATGAGATGGTCAGAGACTCAGAGCATGCTATATGAGAAGGTCAGAGGCTCAAGGCATGCAATATGAGATGGTAAAAGACTATGGGCATGCTATATGAGATGGTCAAAGACTATGGGCATGCTATATGAGATGGTCAAAGACTATGGGCATGCTATATGAGATGGTCAAAGACTATGGGCATGCTATATGAGATGGTCAAAGACTATGGGCATGCTATATGAGATGGTCAAAGACTATGGGCATGCTATATGAGATGGTCAAAGACTATGGGCATGCTATATGAGATGGTCAAAGACTATGGGCATGCTATATGAGATGGTCAGAGCCTCAGATGGTCAAAGCCTGGGGACACGCTTCAGGAAACTGCTGGAGATCTCTGCACCTTTACAAGTCAATGCTTCCTCATTTGTGCTCCATACAGCCCCCTTGATATAAGATCCAATGAAAAAACATAAAAAGAGGGAAGGAATGAACAGAAAAAAGTAAGATTATGTGAAGGAAATAAACGAAAACATTTAACCCCTAGAGGTCAGTCTATAGTAAACATTTCCTCCACTGGCCTGGATGAAGACCAAGGTAAGGAAAACACAGACTATAGTCTGCAGGGTCCACAAGGGCCACAAAGTAAGTGTCAAAGGGTCATTGGCTGAGCACCAAGGACTTAGAACCTCTGTGTCCCTATGTAGGAGATCTCCTACACAGTCCCCAGGCACAGGCACCTGGCAGCGATGAGCACAGTTCAAAGTAATGGAAGAGTTGGGAAGGGTTGGCACCAGGGGTGGACTGACCATTCAAGCACTCGGGCACTGCCCAAGGGCCCAGGGTCAGTAGGGGACCCCATGAGATGCCCCTGGTACCTTTCAGAGGCTCTTTTAGGTGTGGTTTGAGGACACAGGGGCCCCATGATCCCCTATTGCCCGGGAGCCCCATGAGTTGTCAGTTCGCAACTGGTTGGCACCTCTGTCAAGTTTTTCTTGCTGTCCGCCAAACCACGATGGAAACTCGCCTGTCCCATTAGTCACCAAGGCAGGAAATAAGTGGAAATCTCTACAAATAGGAGGGTGAACAGCAGGAAAAAACTGACGGGATCAAGAACTGACTGTTCCAAAACCACAATAAAAAAAAAAAAACGCTTTGCTGGGTTCACCATCTAAGGAGACTGCAAATGATATTTTTGAGCTAAACAAAGTCATCTGGGCCGGGACGGGGACGGCCGCGTCCAGGACGAAGAAACCGCCGTGCTTGGCAACAGTGTCTGCGCTCTGTCATTTCACGAGTCACAAGGACAATCTGCTAGGAAAACTGGATGAGACATTCTAGTGGGAAATGAATTCTATTCTCTACACTCCATGAACGTGTGACAGGAATAGATGATTACCGCCGGACTGCTTCCCTTCCAGGCCGCAAAAAACGCGTTCTGATATACCCCGGATTTCTGGGGGGGGGGGTAAAAAAAGGACACATTTGGGCTCCAAATTATTTAAAGTAGATGTCAAACATTAAGTCCGGATTCACATTTTTGTGTTGCCTATCATGTGTGTTTGCACGCAATACATGGTAAAGCGCAAACAGCAGTGCTGTGCATTGCAATGCCATCACACTGCACCATTGGGGCTCATTTAGACTTACAGTGGGGGAGCATTAAAAACATGCATTTTTGCTGCGTTCTTTTACTGCCCCTCCGACCTCCCCTCCGTAACCACTTCAAGTCCGGACACTTTCACCCCCTTCCTGCCCAGGCCAATATTCAGCTTTCAGCGCTATCACATTTTGAATGACAATTGCGCGGTCATGCAACACTGTACCCATATGAAATTTTTAGCATTTTTTTGAGACAGATAAAACTTTATTTTGGTGGTATTTATTCAGCACTGAGATTTTTGTTTTTTTGCTATATAAATGAAAAAGTCCAGCAATTTAGGGAAAAAAGTGTTTTTCTTATAACATTTTGCAAATAAATAATCTTTCTTCATAAATCTTGGCCGAAATGTATACAGTTATCTTTTTAGTAAAAAAAAAAAATAATAAAATAACCCAAATTAGTTTATAACCAAAAATTATAATTTCTCAAAAAAAAGTTTATATTTTTTTCTTTTAATATTATTATTTATGTTTTTGTTTTTTTTTACATACTGTCACCCTAGCACAGTGATGGCGAACCCGTGGCACGCGTGCCACAGCCGGCACGCCGAGCCTTATCTGTGGGCACGCCAGGAGAATACCGGATTTTTCGCTCCATAAGACGCACTTTTTTTCCCCCAAAAAAGGGGGGGAAATGTCAGTGCGTCTTATGGAGCGAATATAGAGCGGCCGGTCCGGTATTTCCACCGCCGCCGTGTCAGAATACCGGGCTGGCCGCTCAGCTCTGCAGTGGGACCGTACCTGTCCCTCTATCCAGCGGCGCACTGTCTTCCCGGGTTCTGTAGTGTGCGTGACACCCGGGTCCCAAGTGCGCATGCGCAAGAAGCAGTGCTCTTTGTGAATGGTAAGGCGGTACCTGGGACACATGACAGATCCCAGAAGCCGCCGGACCAATCACAAAGCGCAGCTCTTCTCGCGCATGCGCACTGGGCATCCGGCTGTCCGACGAGCGCCCACACTACAGAAGCCGGGAAGACAGCGCACGGCTGGATAAAGGAACAGGTAAGATAAAAAAAAAACTCTGCGGAAGTAAGAGCGGGTACCTGTCAAATTCAGGTACCCGCTCCCCCTCCCTCCCCAAAGGTCAGCAGTCATCTGTATTGTCCGCAGTCTCTGGTCATCCCTGTACTGTCCGCAGTCTCTGGTCATCCCTGTGCTTTCCGCAGTCTCTGGCCATCTCCTGTACTGTCCGCAGTCTCTGGTCATCCCTGTACTGTCTGCAGTCTCTGGTCATCCCTGTACTGTGTCTGCAGTCTCTGGTCATCCCTGTACTGTCCGCAGTCTCTGGTCATCTCCTGTACTGTGTCCGCAGTCTCTGGTCATCTCCTGTACTGTGTCCGCAGTCTCTGGTCATCTCCTGTACTGTGTCCGCAGTCTCTGGTCATCCCTGTACTGTGTCCGCAGTCTCTGGTCATCCCTGTACTGTGTCCGCAGTCTCTGGTCATCCCTGTACTGTGTCCGCAGTCTCTGGTCATCTCCTGTACTGTGTCCGCAGTCTCTGGTCATCCCTGTACTGTTAATTAGTTTGCACTACTGTACGAGTTGTTTTTTCTAAACCAAAAGCTCGATATTCAGGTTTCATTGCAGTGTTGGCACTTTGAAAGAAATAAGTTGGTTTTGGGTTGCAGTTTGGGCACTCGGGCTCAAAAAGGTTCGCCATCACTGCCCTAGCAGTACAGTGTCACCATTGTGACACTGTACTACTTGTGGGGGGGGGGGGGAAGATTTTTTTTCTTTTTTTACAGTGATTGCTTTTACACCCATAAAGGCTGTAAAAGCAATCATTTCTCTTTCTCTCTGTCTGCATTCTTGCAGCCATTGAGAACTACTGTGTGAGCTGTGATTGGTCATAGCTTGTCACATGCTACAAGGCTGTTGTGAATAGCCCGGTACCATGTGATCTCTGTGATCATTCACAGATTTCACACGTAGTAAGCAATGATGTCAGGAAGTGACATTTATTTATTGTACTTAAATAGCACCATCAATTTACACAGTACTTTACATATATATTGTACATTCACATCAGTCCCTAACCCTCAAGGGGCATACAATCTAAGGTCCCTAACTTACATTCATACATACACATACTAGGGACAATTTAGACACGAGCCAGTTAACCTATCAGCATGTCTTTGGAGTGTGGAAGGAAAATGGAGTACCTGGAGGAAACCCACACAGTCACAGGGAGAACATGCAAACTCCAGGCTGGTAGGTGGTGCTGTGGTTGGGATACGAACCGACAACCCTAGTACTGCCAGGCGGAAGTGCTAACCATTTAGCCACTGTGACATCTTGCTTACTACTATTCATGTGATCACTGATTGGCCAATCAGTGATCACATGATCAGGACCTCACACAGAGGTCCCGTACAGTGATCTGCGTCCGATCGCGGTGTTGTGCACACAGGCAATGGATGCGGGGGGATGTTTATTAGAAATGTCCCTTCCGGCCGTTTATCGGCAATGGGCCAGACAGGGAGAGGTTAAGTTGCACACAACTCATTCTGGCTCCATTCACACCTGAGCCTCGCGTTTTTGAGCATTTTTTCAGGTGTTTTGTCACATGTTTTTGAGTGTTTTTGTACAGATTTTTTAAAGCTTTTTTGAGCTTTTTGAGAAAATTATCATCTGTTTCATCATTTGTTGCTCGGTGTTTCAGCTTTTTTTTTAGCTTTTCCATTCAGGCTCCATACACACCTGAGCGTCGCTTTTTTGAGTGCTTTTTTTTTTTCAGGTGTTTAGTCACATATTTTTTTTTATTTTTTATGCGAGTTTTTACACAGAGTTTTTAAAGTGTTGCGTTTTTGAATGTTTTTTTTTTCAGGTGTTTTGTCACATATTTTTTTCGAGTTTTTTTGCGAGTTTTTGTACAGAGTTTTTAAAGCGTTTTTGAGAAAAATATAATCTGTTTCATTTGTTGCTCGGTTTTTCAGCTTTTTTTTTTTTAGCTTTTCCATCAGCTTTTATTTAATTTTTTAATTTTATTCATGTCTCTTTTTTTTGTTAGGGGTTCGGATTAGTGGTTGGGGTTAGAGTTAGGGTTAAGGGTTAGGGGTTAGGGGTTAGGATTAGGGTTTGGTGTTAAATTTAAGGTTAGGGGTTAGGGTTAAGTCAATGGTTCAGTGTTGGGGTTAGGGGTTATTTTTTTAATGTATTGCCTTCTTATTATTTATTTATGTATGTATTTATTATTTACTTATAGGGTTTTGATTTCTTTAAAAAAATATATATATATTTTAATTAATAAATTATTATTTGTTGTGATTTTTATTTTTTAGGGTTGGGGGTTAAGGTTAGGTGTTAATGAATATGTATTTGTTTATTATTACATATTATGTGTTTATTTATCAATTTATATTTATCTATTTATTTATTTGTTTATTTATTTACAATTATTTGCATTTATTTATTTATTTATTTTATTTAGTTAACATTTATTTATTCATTTATTAAATTGTTTTTGTTTGTTTTTTTTGCATTTGAGTAGAAAAACGCTCCAAAAAACACGTGACGGAATGGTCAAAAACGCGTGAATCAAGAGTTTCAATGCATTTCTATAGAGGAAAAAAAATGCTTCAAAAACGCACCCGTCTGCCAGAACTGAGATGCAAAAGTAGCTCCAATACTTTTTTATAATAAATTATTATTTGTTGTGATTTTTATTTTTTTTATTTAGTTTTTTTAGGGTTGGGGGTTAAGGTTAGGTGTTAATGAATATGTATTTGTTTATTATTACATATTATGTATTTATTTATCTATTTATATTTATCTATTTATTTCTTTTATTTGTTTGTTTGTTTGTTTATTTATAATTATTTGCATTTATTTATTTATTTTATCTAGTTACCATTTTTTTATTCATTTATTAAATTGTTTTTGTTTTGTTTTTTTTTTCATTTGAGTAGAAAAATGCTCCAAAAACACGTGACGAAATGGTCAAGAACGTGCGAATCGCGAGTTTCGATGCATTTCTATAGAGGAAAAAAAATGCTTAACAAACTCACCCGTCTGCCAGAACTGAGATGCAAAAGTAGCTCCAATACTTTTCTGAGCTTCAGGCGTCTGGCTTCGAGCGACTTGGAGTGGAGTTAGAGTTTGGGTTAAGGGTTAGGGGTTAGGATTAGTGTTTGGTGTTAGGGTTAAGATTAGGGGGTGGGGTTAAGGATTAGAGTCAATGGTTAGTTGTTGGGGTTAGGGGTTATTTTTTAATGTATTGCCTACTTATTATTTATTTATGTATGTATTTATTATTTATTTACAGGGTTTTGATTTATTTATTTAAAAAAAAACAATTTTATTTTAATTAATAAATTATTATTTGTTGTGATTTTTATTTTTTTTTATTTTTTTTTTTAGGGTTGGGGGTTAAGGTTAGGTGTTAATGAATATGTATTTGTTTATTATTACATATTATGTATTTATTTATCTATTTATATTTATCTATTTATTTCTTTTACTTGTTTATTCATTTATAATTATTTGCATTTATTTATTTATTTTATCTAGTTAACAGTTTTTTATTCATTTATTAAATTGTTTTGTTTTGTTTGTTTTTTTCATTTGAGTAGAAAAATGCTCCAAAAACGAAATGGTCAAGAACGTGCGAATCGCGAGTTTCGATGCATTTCTATAGAGGAAAAAAAATGCTTCAAAAACACACCCCTCTGCCAGGACTGAGCTGTAAAAAAAGTAGTTCCAAAACTTTTCAGGCGTTTGGCTTTGAGCGACTTGGAGTGGAGATGTGAACCATTTCCAATGAGAATAATTGATTTTTTTTCTCCCTGAGCGGTTTGAAGCTTGGCGCTACGCTCAGGTGTGAATGCAGGGGCGGACTGACAACTCATGGGGCCCCCGGGCAATAGGGGATCATGGGGCCCCTGTGTCCTTGCCCAAACTCAAAAAAGCCTATGAAAAAGGTACCAGGGCATCTCATGGGCCCCTACTGACCCCGGGCCCTCAGGCAGTGCCCGAGTTTCCAAATGGTCAGTCCGCCCCTGTGTGAATGGGGCCTCAAGCAAATAGGGACATGCCACAAAGGCCCTGCAACCACCTGCAATACATAGAGTTGCGGCATTTATGGGGCATTTGCAGGGGTGAAACCAGAGGCGGACTGCCAACTCATGGGGCCCCCGGGCAATAGGGGATCATGGGGCCCCTGTGTCCTTGTCCAAACTCAAAAAACCTATAAAAAAGGTACCAGGGGCATCTCATGGGGCCCCCTACTGACCCCGGGCCCTCGGGCTGAGCCCGAGTTTCCAAATGGTCAGTCCGCCCCTGGGTGAAACAGTTGGCGAAGAGGCATGATATTACCTCCTCAGCACCTGTCAAATGCCTCTAAAAAGCAATTCGAACGCAGATCGCTTTTCAGAGGTATGGCCATCAAGTCTAAAACTTAGCCTTACAATTGCAGGCAATGCACCGCAATGGATCATGTTCAGTGTTCTATGCACTAGGGGGCGTTAACAGGATGCATGGCGTAGGCGGCCCTTACTTTCTGCAGCCTCTTTGCAGCTACTTCTTAACTGCATGCTCCCGCTCTGGCATCTGCTGCACATTGGTAGAGCAGGATGGCAACACAGAAGGATAATTGGAATAGAGTGGTATGGTGTTGTCACTCTATAGTAGGAAGTGCCTGAACAAGGACCTTCATGGCAGGATGACCGGGTAATACACTACGTAGCCTCCCTAGCGGTCTGATTATGTCATATTTCTGTGCTCAAAGCGGTACATTATTTTGCATGGAAATATGTCGTTTTTTTATTGCCGGCCTGTCATTTTTAGGAATAACTCACTGAAATCTGTCTAGTAAACATCCCGGGTATGATAAAATTTGAAACACAAAATCATAAATTATAATATAATAAATAATCCTAAAAAATAATAATATAATAATAATACATTTAATTCAATAATATAATCAAACCAAAAACACTGAAATGTGAAATAGAGCGCCAAGTTCGCACATCGCTGAGCAAAGTCGCAGAATCATTTTCAGTGTCTGATGATGAATTTCCCCCACGAATCATTATCACTCAATTCTGCAAGTGGTTCTGATTTACTATCGCTGTTCTCTAGCCGGTCTAAAACCGCTTTTGACCTAAAGGGACACTTTTTGGACGCCATGGACGTCTCTCAGTTTCCAGTTAGATAGAACAGTAAAAATGCAGGCAGGGCGCCGGACAAAGCACTCGGGACAAAATGTATGTGAAATGGTTTGATACAGGAATGTTATACTATGTGATTTTAGTGTATTTAGTGAATGTCACTTTTTGCCATTTTTAAATTTCCCGGCAGTTCCGTCCCCCGTACGTCCTGACGTCGCAGGGAACGGAACCCGGAAGACAGATGCCGGCATCGGCCGGAGGACATTACAGGGGACACTGCAGGGGGGACATCGCGGGAGCGCAGGACAAGGTAAGTACAGAAGGGATCACAGAGCAGCGCTGCAGTGTATTCCTGAGTGTAGCTCGGGGTTACTGCTTGTGGTGCTGAAACTTTACCCCGAGCTACACTCGGGAATACCGCCAGGGGGGTTAAAGTATAACCAAACCCATATGGAAGAAAAATATATTTGAAATATATTTTTAAAATATTCTTCCCAAATATATTGTCATATATTTGAAATGCTACAATTTTGGCCGTATTCAATATATTTAAAATTATATTTCAATAAATATATATATACTGTATGTTGAAATGCGTTTTTATTACAAGATATATGAAAAATATTTTTAAACATACATTTCAAATATACTGTATGTCTTTAAAAATACAAATCTACATTTTTGGGATGCATTTACAAATATATGTAAAAATATATGTTAAAATTACTTTTTTATGTTAAAAAAAATTCTGAAGAATATATTTTTTAAAATATATTTCAAATATATTTTTCTTCCATGTGGGAAGGCAGATAAAGTATACCTTATATAAGTTTTATTAAAGTATAACTAAAGGCAAACTTTTTTTTTTAGTTTTGGATGGGGTGGAGAGGGATTAGAACCCCTGTCAGTTATTATTGCTGCCTGTGCACCTGTTAGGGAGAGACTCCCTCTCTATTTGTCCTGTTTACCGTTATCACTGAAAGTAAAGAAAACATCCCAAATTTTGGGTTGTGCCCAGAAAAGTATTAGAGGGGAAATCTTCCAATGGGGACACTAGTCGTGGTGACCCGGGCAGGCCCCAGTGGTCTCCATTAATTTGCAGGGAGTTTCTCTCACTCCCTCAAATCCAATCAAAATTGTGGATTTCCCTTCTCTTTCACTCAATCCCCAGTAAACATTCCAAGAGTGAATCTCCAGGACACATACCAAGAGTGAATCTTCAGGACACATGCCGAGAGTGGATCACCAGGACACATGACGAGAGTGAATCTCCAGGACACCTACCGAGAGTGGATCTCCAGGACACATACCAAGAGTGGATCTCCAGGACACATCCCGAGAGTGGAGCTCCAGGACACATCCCGAGAGTGGAGCTCCAGGACACATTCCGAGAGTGGATCTCCAGGACACATCCCGAGAGTGGATCTCCAGGACACATCCCGAGAGTGAATCTCCAGGACACATGCTGAGAGTGAATCTCCAGGACACATGCTGAGAGTGGATCTCCAGGATACGTTCCAAGAGTGAATGTGTCCTGAAGATTCACTCTCAGGATGTGTCCTGGAGATTCACTCTCGGAATGTATCCTGCAGATCCACTCTCAGTATGTGTCCCGGATGTGCCCTGGAGAGTGAATCTCCAGGATACATGCTGAGAGTGGATCTCCAGGATACGTTCCGAGAGTGAATGTGTCCTGGAGATTCACTCTAGACATGTGTCCTGAAGATTCACTCTAGGCATGTGTCCTGGAGATTCACTCTAGGCATGTGTTCTGGAGATTCACTCTCGGAATGTGTCCTGGAGATCCACTCTCGGTATGTGTCCTGAAGATCCACTCTCGGCATGTGTCCTGCAGATTCACTCTCGGTATGTGTCCTGGAGATTCACTCTCGGCATGTGTCCTGGAGATTCACTCTCAGCATGTGTCCTGGAGATTCAGTCTCGGCATGTGAATCTCCAGGACACATACTGAGAGTGGATCTCCAGGACACATTCCGAGAGTGAATCTCCAGGATACATCCCGAGAGTGGATCTCCAGGACACATACCGAGTGAATCTCCAGGACACATGCCGAGAGTGGATCTCCAGGACACATACCGAGAGTGAATCTCCAGGACACATGCCGAGAGTGGATCTCCAGGACTCATACTGAGAGTGGATCTCCAGGACACATTCCGAGAGTGAATCTCCAGGATAAATCCCGAGAGTGGATCTCCAGGACCCATGCCGAGAGTGAATCTCCAGGACACATGCCGAGAGTGAATCTCCAGGACACATTCCAAGAGTGAATCTCCAGGACACATTCCGAGAGTGGATCTCCAGGACAAATACCGAGAGTGAATCTCCAGGACACATTCCGAGCGCAAATATCCAGGACACATTCCAAGAATGAATCTCCAGGACACATTCTGAGAATGAATCTCCAGGAAACCTACCAAGAGTGGATCTCCAGGACATTATAATCATTAAAAACCTGACAATTGTTCTACTCCTCCCTCACTTTATCCAAAACCCAAAAAGTTTTTTTTAAAAAAAGTTTAATGGGTCCATCGAAAAATGTAACTATTTTCAACCGTTTTTTCTTCCCGCTCATTGCCGCAGTTATTAATCGCGAAGGCCTAAAACACCGACTTCCATTATTGTTATTATTATCAAACTCGCTTCCATTCCCGTGTCATAAAGACAAACCAAACCTCATTTCAATTAGTGTCAGCGGGAGGGAATGAACTTTAAACAGACATTTAATTTCTTGAAAAAAAATTCGGGAAGATACTCGTGGAAATGCTATGGCATTTTGAAACAGATTAATAGGCGAGTCTGAGCACTTCCTCCCCGCAGCGAGATGACAGCCGCGGTCTGACGCGCTGGCAGGTGTGATGACTAAACCCGTCGATGCCGCTGGTTTAAATTTAATAAAATCCCATTAATGTTTATGGTTTATCATCTGCGCTGTGTATACTGGCCTTGTTTGGTGTGCTGACTGTGTAGCGGGGCTAATGAAGGTCGCTTAATTATTCATGAGATAACGCCGCTATTTCCCGACGATTGGTTTGCGCTGGAAAGCATTTACAGAATCCTCTGGCATTTACTTATTAGAGGGAAACAGCAAATTGTCAGGCTCGGCTGCTTTGTAAACTGAGAGGGCAAAAACAAGCAATGCAGGCAGCTGGAGCTGAACAAACAGGGGCGTGATGGATCAAAACCCGCGACAAGGGCGCTCATACGTGATCAGTTTTCCGGGAGCCATGACGCGGATCTGAGCGCCAGCAGCAGTGATCTGGCAGTGGAGGGGCATCCTACTGAGAGATAAACACACCAAACACAAGTGGATAATCATCTTCTTATCACTCCCAGAGATTGTCCAGCATGCTGAAAAACATCCGAGCTCATAGAAATATCAGATCTGACACCTATGGGTTGGAAAGTGTCGTTTGTCAGATGTTCCTTATCCAAGAGACAGAGGGAGGAAAAAAGGAAAAAAAAAAGGAAAGGAGGATGAAATGGAAGAGAGGATAGGGTGGAAGGAAGGAGGGAATAACGGGAAGGGAGGAAGAAAAGAATGAAGTTAGGAAGGCAGGAAGAAAAGAAAGAAAGGATGGTGAAAGGAAGTGAAGAAGGGAGGAAATGAGGAAAGAAGGGAGCGAGGCAATGAAGGAAGGAGGGAATAAAGGAAAGAAGAAAGGGAGGAAGAAGAGGAAGGAAGGAAGGAAAGAGTGAAGGAAGGAAGTGAAGAAGGAATGAAATCAGGAAAGAAGGGAGAGGGCAATGAAGGAAGGAGGGAATAAAGGAAAGAAGAAAGGGAGGGAAAAAAGAATGAAGATAGGAAGGCAGGAAAAAAGGAAGGAAGGAACGAAGGAATGGAGGAAGGAAGTGAAGAAGGGAGGAAATGAGGAAAGAAGGGAAAAAGGCAACGAAGGAAGGAGAGAATAACAGAAAAAAAGAACGAGAGGAAGAAAAGAATGAAGATAGGAAAGCAGGCAGCAAGGAATGAAAGAAAGAATGGAGGAAAGAAGTGAAGAAGGGAAGAAATGAGGAAAGAAGGGAGAGAGGCAATGAAGGAAGGAAGGAGGGAATAAAGGAAAGAAGAAAGGAAGGAAAAAAAGAATAAAGATAGGAAGGCAGGAAGAAAGGAAGGAAGTGAAGAAGGGAGGAAATGAGGAAAGAAGGGAGAGAGGCAATGAAGGATGGAGGTAATAAAGGAAAGAAGTAAGGGAGGAAGAAAAGGATGACAATAGGAAGGCAGGAAGAAAGGAAGGAAACAGTGGAGGAAGGAAGTGAAGAAGGAAGAAAATGAGAAAAGAAGGGAGAGAAGCAAGGAAGTAGGAAGGCAGAAAGGAGCAGAAGAACAAAATCCGGAAAAAAGTAAGAAGAAAGAAATGAGGAATGAAGCAGGAAGGAAGAAAGAAATAGGGAAGGAAGACAGAAAGGAAGGAATTAATCAAGAAAGGAGGGGAGGAGGAAGTAAGAACAAAATGAGAGCAAGGAAGGGAGGGAGAAAAGAAATAGGAAGGCAAAAAGAAAGAAAGGTAAAAGGAAGATATAATGAATGGAGCAAGGAAGTGATGGAAGGGTGGAAAGAAATAGGAATGATAACAAAATGAGCAAGAAAAGGAAGGTGGATGGAAGGAAGGAAGGAAGGAAGGAAGGTAGGAAGGAAGAAGAGCAAGGAAGAAAGGGAGGAAGGAAGGAGAAAGATAGGAAATAGAAAGGCAGAAAGGAACAGAAGAACAAAATGAGAAAGAAGTAAGTAGAAAGAAATAAGGAATGAAGCAAGGAGGAAGGAATGCAGAAAGAAAGAAAGAAAGAAAGAAAGAAAGAAAGAAAGAAAGAAAGAAAGGGAGGGGGGAAGTAAATAGGAAGGCAAAAAGAAAGGAATGAAAGAAGGAAGATATAATGAATGGTGCGAGGAAGTGAAGGGAAGGTGGAAGGAAATAGGATGGCAGATAGAAAGGTATGAAAGAAGAAAGGAAGAAGGCAGCAAGGAAAGGAGGGAGGAAGGAAATAGGAAAGCAGGAAGGAAGAAGGAATGAAGGGAGCAAGGAAATGAGAGAGAAAGGAAATAGGAAGGAAGGAAGAAGAGCAATGAAGAAAGGGAGGAAGGATAGGAAGATAAGAAATAGGAAGGCAGAAAGGAACGGAAGAACAAAATGAAGAAAGAAGTAAGAAGAAAGAAATAAGGAATGAAGGAATGCAGAAATGAAGGAATTAACCAAGAAAGAGAGGGAGGGAGAAAGGAAAAAAGAAGGGAATAAGGAAGGGAGAGAGGAAAGAAATAGGAAGGCAAAAGGAAATGAATGAAGGAAGAAAGGAAGAAGGCAGCAAGGAAAGGAGGGAGGAAGTAGTAAGACAAGAAGGAAGGAAGGAAGGAAGGAAGGAAGGAAAGAAAGAAAGAAAGAAAGAAAGAAAGAAAGAAAGAAAGAAAGAAAGAAAGAAAGAAAGAAAGAAAGAAAGAAAGAAAAAGAAAGAAAGGTTGGTTCTGAGTGTCTGCGATGTGGACTTGCGGGGACTGATAATCGGTTTTGTTTCAGGATTTCGGTTGTGTAGAGGGATGGTGCAAAGGGGTCCGTGAGTCCATGATTGTGACATGAATCTTTTATATAGAACATTCCTCACATGAGTCACGCAGACTTCCCTCCCAGCATTGGCTACAGAGATTGATACAGTTACAACACACAATACACATCAGCCTTGTACCTATCTATTCCCGTCATTGTCACCGACATCAGTGGCTGTGCTGGTACCTCCGAACAGGAGTGAGCAGAGCATGCCGGTACATGGTGTTCCCTGTGAGATCACATACACGGCTCCATTCCTCAGGATTTCAGCTTCATTATAGGCACAACAAAGAGACGAATGTACAATAATTGTTCATCCTTGGAATGCACCAGGTTCACCATTGTTCTGCCGGTCAGGTTCACATTTATTGAAGTGTTATTGGTCCTGAGGTTTAATAGATCATATTCATTGATAAGTACGCTCGAAAGAGTAGGGCCCTCTAACCCCTCGTGTGCTGTTTGATGTTACTGTTCTGTTTCATGTATTGTCCCCCCCTATTGTACAGCACTGAGCAAACCCTTTGGCGCTATATAAACTCGATAAATAAATAAATAAATAAATAAGCAATATTACAATCATTACAGTTATTTATCATTTAAAGTGTATCAATGTTCAAAATGTAACATCATATGTTCATTTCACATGGTACTCCAATGATTTCTAGCGTCTCCTATTACTCTGAACAATCCTGAAGATTGTAAAGTACTTTGCGAAGACCCCACACATTTCCTTACTTGATCTCAGTGACACGTAATCACTCTGCCCGTGGGTAGGCACTGCTGTGTCACACATTTCACAGAGCCCGCCTTCTGAGAGGAGGAGTTTCAGGAAGCGGAGTCAGTATAGGAATTACCATTTGCAGCCAACAAGGTGCCATGGGATATGTAGTCCTTAGAAATTGAGGAGAAGCTGCAAAGCATGCAGGGAATGCATTAAGTTGTGGAAAAAGACGATCAGCAGAACATGAAAGGAGACTTTTCAAGTAAAATCATATTGAATTGTCACCTATAACTATTTTTTGTATTGTCTCTGATGGTATAAAATGAAAGTCAATGCTGTGGCCATAGGACTCCTTTAATACATTTTCCCTTTTTTTGGCATATAAAGTTATTAAAGCCATATTCTGTAAAATGGTTGAAGCTCAACGACAGTCAAACCAATTCTGGATGAAGCGTGGAAGAGTTAGAACCTTTCTCGTGTTTTTATTATTAAGAAAGGAAGGAAGGTAGGTTGGATGGATGGGTCTGAGTGGATGGATCTAAATGAAGAAAATATGGGTCCCCGGTGCATAGGCAGCAAAAATCCAACTCATCTGTTTTATCTACTCCAAGAACGAAAAGAGGAAAGAAGGAAGAAAAAAATAAGAAGGTAAATTGGAAGAATGTAAGAAAGAACAGAAGGAAAATAGGAAGGCAGGAAGAAAGGAAGGAAGGAAGGGAAGAAGGAAGGAAATGAAGAAAAAAGCTAAGAAGGGGGGAGGAAGGAGTGCAGGAGGGAAGGAAGGAAGGTAGGTTGGATGGATGGGTCTGAGTGGATGGATCTAAATGAAGAAAGGATGGGACCCCGGTGCATAGACAGCAAAAATCCAACTCATCTGTTTTATCTAACTCCAAGAACAAAAAGAGGAAAGAAGGAAGAAAAAAAAAGGAAGAGGGCAGAAAGGAAGTAAATAAGAAAGAAAATAGGAAGGCAGGAAGAAAGGAAGGAAGGAAAGAAAGAATGAAGGAAGGAATGGAAGAAGGAAGGGAATGAGGGAAAAAAGCTAAGAAGGGGGGAGGAGGGAAGGAAGGAAGGAAGAAAGGAAGGTAGGTTGGATGGATGGGTCCGAGTGGATGGATCTAAATGAAGAAAGAATGGATCCCCAGTGCATAGCCAGAAAAAATCCAACTCAAGTGTTTTATCTACTCCAAGAAAAGAGGAAAAAGGCAGAAAGGAAAGAAGGAAGAAAGAAAAGAAGGAAGATAGGGAGGAAGTAAATAAGGAAGGAAGGGAAGAAGGAAGGAAATGAGGAAAGACGGAAGATAGAGAGGGGGGAGGAAGGAAGAAAGGGAAGAAAAGGAAGAAAGAAAGGGTCTGAGTGAAGAAAGGATTCATGGATCTAAAGTCAGGAAAGATGGGTCTGAGTGAAGGAAGGATGGATGGATCTAAAGGAAGGAAGGGAGGAAGAAACCATAACATTAACCATCCCCATAATCCTAAAACAGTAACTGTGACCCTAACGTAACCTTACAGTGGTGTGTCGGTTGTGTGCGCAGAGAAAAGGACAATCGATCGTACTTTTCTCCAGCACAGCCCAATGCGAACCAATCCACCGCCTCACATCATACTGTGGCTGATAGAACTTAATAAAATGCCACTGTGTGACATTTCAACAAAGTTTGTATAAAAAAATGAACAATGTATCTGGTTGGTGCATGGCACTGCACACCAGCCACTGAGCTGTAATGAGGTAGGTGGTGTGAATAGACCCCAAGCCTTCCTGTAACCATAATACTAACCCTTTCTATAACCCTAACACTAACCTTCTCTGTAACCCTAACACCAACTCTTCCTGTAACTGTAACACTATCCCTTCCTGTAACCACAACACCTACCTTCCCTGAAACCCTAACACTGACCCTTCCCTGTAACCCTAACACTAATTCTTCCTGTAACCCTAACACTAACCTTCCCTGAAGCCCTAACACTTACCCTTTCTATAACCCTAACACTAAACCTACCTGTTGCCCTAAAACTAACCCTCCTTGTAACCCTAACACTTACCCTTCCTGTAACCCTGACACTGACCCTCCCTGTAACCATAACACTAACCTTTCTTGTGACCCTAACACTAACCCTTCCCGTAACCCTAACACTAACCCTTCCCGTAACCCTAACACTTACCCTTCCTGTAACCCTAACACTAACCTTCCTTGTGACCCTAACACTAACCCTTCCCGTAACCCTAACACTAACCCTTCCTGTAACCCTAACACTAACTCTTTCTATAACCCTAACACTGACCCTCCCTGTAACCCTAATACTAACCCTTCCTATAACCCTAACACTGATCCTTCCCGTAACCCTAACACTGACTCTTTCTATAACCCTAACACTGACCATTACTGTAACCCTAATACTAACCCTTCCTGTAACCCTAACACTGACCCTTCCTGTAACCCTAACACTTACCCTTCCTGTAACCCTCAACACTAACCCTTTCTATAACCCTAACACTAACCTTCCTGTATCCCTAACACTAACCCTCCCTGTAACCCTAATACTAACCCTCCATGTAACCCTAACACTGACCCTTCCTGTAACCCTAACACTTACCCTTCCTGTAACCCTCAACACTAACCCTTTCTATAACCCTAACACTAACCTTCCTGTATCCCTAACACTAACCCTCCCTGTAACCCTAATACTAACCCTCCATGTAACCCTAACACTAACCCTCCCTGTAACCCTAATACTAACCTTCCCTGTAAACCTAATACTTACCCTTCCTGTAACCCTAACACTGACCCTCCCTGTAACCCTAACACTGACCCTCCATGTAACCCTAATACTAACCTTCCCTGTAAACCCAATACTTACCCTTCCTGTAACCCTAACACTGACCCTCCATGTAACCCTAACACTGACCCTCCCTGTAACCCTAACACTGACCCTCCATGTAACCCTAACACTGACCCTCCATGTAACCCTAACACTGACCCTCCATGTAACCCTAACACTGACCCTCCATGTAACCCTAACACTGACCCTCCCTGTAACCCTAACACTGACCCTTCCTGTATCACTAACCTTCCCCATAACCCTAATATTAAATCTCCCTGCAACCCTAACACTAACTTACAATCAAAACTATTGCATTGGCAAACAGTTCTAGAATAGGCATGTCTTCCCTTCCAATCACGTTAGATTGAAGTTGATCAGCCAGGGCAGAACATTATTGATTGTATTGCATTGATCGGCATACTTTGTTCATGAAATTGGTCAATGATCGGATTATGAGACTGAATGTTAAAAACAGAGATGCGATTGATAACCGAATGATCAGATCTTCCAATTATGGATCAAAATTCACTCCCTCCGCAAGCGACATATCAATTGAATGGGGTTGTAGACTATAGATTGACAAGAAAGGAAATCGATCATTTATCGAAGCGTGTATGGCCACCTTAATAGAAATGGCCTGATCTCTGTAAACAAACTTGGGGCCATTACTGACATGGACATCTCATATCTGCGTACAAAAATTACCGCTTTTGAAGCGATCGTATGATAATCTGATCCTTCGTACACAGTTTTCATCTAAATTTATTTGAAGGAACAAGCACAAAAATTTTTCTCGTACGATATCGGATTGTACAATTTTCGTTTAATCAGCACAGTTTTCATCCGAAAATACAATAAAAATGCATTACTTCACTTCCGAATCTTCTTTCTGTCATACAAGAATTTTTGTAACTTTAGTAACCTCTTCACTTTCGATATGATTCTAGCATGCAAGAAAAAAAAAAAAATGGACGACCATTTGTTCGATATTCTCATTGTGTGTATGGGACTTTAAGGTCCTTCTACACATTACAATCTGTTCGTACAATCTATGTACAATCAACTACTGTATATAATATGAGCACCTACCTAATTGAACCAATCAGTTTGTATCCAATCGGGCACTACACAGGGGTTGGTTTACTAAAGGCAAATATGATGTTCATTTTGCAAGGGAAGTTGTACTTTGGAAGAAAAGTTGCACTTTTCGAGGGAATTTTCCCCAGAGCTTAGTGAATTTGGGAAAGATTTACTTTGCAAAGTATACCCAATTACAGTTGTGACCAAAATTATTCAACCCCCACTGAAATTGAGTGTTTTGGCCAGTTTGACATTGCTTTTGATCATTCAGTCATCTTGCTTACATTTACATTAAAGAGGCACTTGTAGGTCAGACAAATATAACATAACAGTTATAATGAAATAACCACAAATGTCTTTTCTGTGCTCACAGCATTATCAGTTTTATTCAACCCCCAAGTGACATTCAATCTTAGTACTTAGTACAGCATCCTTTTACAGTTATAACAGCTTTTAAACGTGAAGCATAGCTTGACACAAGTGTCTTGCAGCGATCTACGGGTATCTTCGCCCATTCTTCATGGGCAAAGGCCTCCAGTTCAGTCACATTCTTAGGCTTGCGCACTGCAACTGCTTTCTTTAAGTCCCACCAGAGGTTCTCAATCGGATTTAAGTCTGGTGACTGCGATGGCCACTCCAAAATGTTCCAGCCTTTCCTCTGCAACCATGCTCTAGTGGACTTGGAGGTATGCTTGGGATCATTGTCCTGTTGAAAGGTCCAACGTCTCCCAAGCCTCAGGTGTGTGACGGACTGCATCACGTTTCCATCCAATATCTCCTGGTACTGAAGAGAATTCATGGTACCTTGCACACGCTGAAGCTTCCCTGTACCTGCAGAAGCAAAACAGCCCCAAAGCATGATTGACCCTCCACCATGCTTCACAGTAGGCAAGGTGTTCTTTTCATCATAGGCCTTGTTCTTCCTCCTCCAAACATAGCGTTGATCCATGGGCCCAAACAGTTCTAATTTTGTTTCATCAGTCCACAGAACACTATCCCACAACTTTTGTGGTTTGTCCACATGGCTTTTGGCATACTGCAGTCGACTCTTCTTATTCTTTGGAGACAGCAAGGGGGTACGCCTGGGAGTTCTGGCACGGAGGCCTTCATTACGCAGTGTGCGTCTTATTGTCTGGGCTGAAACTTCTGTACCCACATCTGACAAATCTTTTCTCAGTTCCTCAGCAGTCACACGGGGACTTCTCTCCACTCTACGCTTCAGGTAGCGCACAGCAGTCGAAGTCAGCATCTTCTTTCTGCCACGACCAGGTAGCGTTTCAACAGTGCCCTTTGCCTTGAATTTGCGAATGATGCTTCCTAAGGTGTCTCTTGGTATGTTTAACATCTTTGCAATCTTCTTATAGCCATTGCCCTTCCTGTGAAGAGAAATCACCTCTTCTCTTGTCTTCCTGGACCATTCTCTTGCCTTCACCATGTTTGTAACCACACCAGTAAATGTCTAGAAGGAGCTGAGTATCACAGTCATTTTAAAGCTGCCTAATTGGTGCTTATTATGCTTGATTGCTGCTCGGTGACATCCACAGGTGTTTTCAATACCTGATGGAAAGCACCTGTATGAACCTCTGTTCTTCAGAGTGGTAGTCTTTAAGGGGTTGAATAATTGTGGCAATGAAGAAACCACATAAGAACCATTTACTACTGTATTACATAAACAATTGATGTCATTTTAGTTGCATTTGGGTAGTTACAACGTCCTTGTAGGATTTGATTCTGAATACAATTCCAAATGTACACTATAGTCCCTAAACCCCTTTACAGCATTGGGGGTTGAATAATTTTGGTCACAACTGTACATGCAAGGGGAAAAAAAATAGCTTGCACATGATTGGATGATGGTGGTCAGCAGAGCTTCACCTTATTCCCTTAACTAAAGGGAAAATTCCCTTGCACAGTTAACAGTCTGTTTCCCTTTAATGAATCTTTAGATCTGCATACGATACCAACCACGGCACAGCCAATATAGCAGATGATGTGCTGCCTATACAACACTCCAGTTATAATATCTGGCCCTTAGTGACCAAAGAACCAGAGAAGGTAACGTCATGCATCGAGTCCCCCAGGACCATGGAAGACAGGTCCTCTTTAATCGGTCATTTATTGGATTTTCTCCCTGTTTTCTCTTCCCCATTCTTCCCTTTTCTTTTGTCTGGTTTTACAGTTCAGTAAATATTTGCCTAAGCGCCACTTGGGCAACAAAAGGATTTGTGTGCGGCGTAGGTCCTCTGACAAACGCCCGTATGGCGGTTCCCGGAGTCGGCGTAGATAAACAAATGAGAATGCGGTCCCTTTGCAGAGCTCATCTGGTGCGTCTCATTGTGTCAGGCTAGGATGAGAGTCTGTCATCCTCCCCTAACCTTGCCTTTGTGAAAGGGATACAAAGGGCCCCGGGCTCGGGCCCTCACCATGCTGATTAGTGAGTGACAAAGTGGAGAAGAGAGTCTACTCAGCCCTTCATAATAAATCTATCAGCCTCTAATAGAATGCCATCAATCCCGGCTCATCCCCCAGGGTTGGTGGGGCTGGGATGGGAAGTGTGTTCCTCTGGGATTGTACAACTGTTATTATTCAATTAGAATCCTTTCTTCCCAGTTAAAGAGCCTGATATCATTATCACCTAATGAATACGGATAATTGCATCTGGATCCGCACTCACTATTCATTCACTCCACACTCATCTCCTCGCCATTTATTACCGGCTTCTTGGCTGCAAACCATCAGGGCGACGGTAACGTGAAATTAGCCAAGTGACGGCGCCGCAGGACAACACGCCGCGACCGATTTTTAAATCAAATCCGACAGCCGAATATTACAAAAGTGGACAGGACGGAGAGAGAGGCAGAGGGTATGGGTGGGATGCCAAGGAGCAAGATGGATGGATTGATGGATGGATGGATGGATGGATGGATGGATGGATAGATAGATAGATAGATAGATAGATAGATAGATAGATAGATAGATAGATAGATAGATAGATAGATATTGGAGAGATAGATAGATAGATAGATAGATAGATAGATAGATAGATAGATAGATAGATATAGAGAGATATTGTTGAGATAGATAGATAGATAGATAGATAGATAGATAGATAGATAGATAGATAGATAGATAGATAGATAGAGAGATATTGGAGAGATAGATAGATAGATAGATAGATAGATAGATAGAGAGATATTGTTGAGATAGATAGATAGATAGATAGATAGATAGATAGATAGATATTGGAGAGATAGATAGATAGATAGATAGATAGATAGATAGATAGATAGATAGATAGCAGGGGCGGACTGACAACTCATGGGGCCCCCGGGCAATAGGCGATCATGGAGCCCCTGTGTCCTTGCCCAAACTCAAAAAAGCCTATGCAAAAGGTACCAGGGGCATCTCATGGGGCCCCCTACTGACCCCGGGCCCTTGGGTCAAATGGTCAGTCCGCCCCTGATAGATAGATAGATAGATATTGGAGAGATAGATAGATAGATAGATAGATAGATAGATAGATAGATATTAGAGAAGAGATAACAGAGGATAGATAGATAAATAAATAGAGAGATATTGGAAAGATGGATAGATAGATTTCTAGATAAACTGGATTTTTAATTAATAAATAAATAGATATTGTATAGATAGATAGAAATTGAACGGATAGACAAGTAGATAGATTGAGAAATAGATATTGAATGGATAGATAAATAAATAGAGAGATATTAGATTGATGAATAGATCAATAGATAGATAAATAGACAGATAGATATTGTTTGGATTTTCAGATTTCAGATAGATAGATAGATAGATAGATAGATAGATAGATAGATAGATAATTGATGGATAGATAAATAGATGGATAGATAGATAGATAGATAGATAGATAGATAGATAGATATTGGAGAGATAGATAGATAGATAGATAGATAGATAGATAGATAATAGATAGATAGATAGATAGATAGATAGATAGATAATAGATAGATAGATAGATAGATAGATAGATAGATAGATAGATATTAGAGAAGAGATAACAGAGGATAAATAGATAAATAAATAGAGAGATATTGGAGAGATGGATAGATAGATTGCTAGATAAACTGGATTTTGAATTAATAAATAAATAGATATTGTATCGATAGATATAGATTGAATGGATAGACAAATAGATAGATTGAGAAATAGATATTGAATGGATAGATAAATAAATAGAGAGATATTAGATTGATGAATAGATCAATAGATAGATAGATAGATAATAGATGGATGTTGGATGTTGGATGATGGATATTGAATGAATGAATAGATAAATGGAGACAAATAAATATAAATGTAATAGATAGATAAATAGATTGACAGGTGAATTGAAAGATAAGTAGATATTAGATGAAAGGATAATTAGATAGATAAATAGATATTGAATGTATAGATACTGTATATAGATGGATATTGGATAAATAGATATATAAATGGGGAGATAATGAATAGATAGAGAGATAACAGACAGAGAAATAGATAGATATTATCCCCCATTATATAGATATAATCTTGTGCTCTGAGTTTGGCATTCTTCTGTGGTGTAGTATCTCAGTGAGTGTACTATCCGGCTCTGATTGGTATAATGACATAACCACATGTAAGATTTTTACTGGTTGGAAGTGACTTTCACCTTTTGGCGGCCATGTTTTTTCCGGCCCTTTATCCACCTCTCACCGGTCCTCTTTCGTTTTTGTATTTTTTTTTTCTCTTCCTCATCCTCTAATTTCATTATCCGAGTCGGGTGCAGTTGCCTAACAATTACATCTGCTAAATGAAAAGCCCGGTCAATAGAGTCTATTTATCGTGGCTAATAAAATGCGTCCATCTCCGGTGAACAATGTTCCCTAGCAGGCCCGGCGCGGGCCCTCCCTCTCACATTGTTGGGAGTAAATGTACCTTGCCTCCCTTGGACGTGAGCTGAACAGGCGAGCTCATTAATCCTAGTTAGTCGATGCTTCTGGGCTCGCGAAGCAGCTTGATCCAGATGCTACCAAAAAAAAAAGCGCCTTGTCCGCTCGGTGAGGGAATCGCCGAGAATCACCTCCAGCCTTTCATACATCACTTCAAATTAAATTTACATTAAGTGCTACTCCATCAGAGCCCGCAGAAAGTGACATCTTTGGAAAATGCGCGTGATCATCTATTAAATCCCATTATATACATGCCGGCTAATTTTTTGACTTTAAGCTCATGCATACCAAACTAAGGGTGAGCGTAAAAAATTAAAGAGCCTTTTACTGGAACAAAAGACTTTCTGAACTGTTGACTTTGCAAGACACACTCTGTCAAGACAAGCAGCCCCCTTCCTCCCCTTCCTATTTAACGCCGAAATCGCGTCGGCCGCTGATCTTGGTTTAGAACAAAATGTATGTTAGACAGCTCATGAAATCAGAAATTTGTCATTTCCATTCTCGAGTTGAAGAACAGGCCTGCATTAAAGCTGAACCTTGTATTGGCCTCCTAAGCTCCATTCACACCATGCAGGTGTGAAATATCACATACGCATTCCCGCGCGTTGCCTGTGGGACAACCTATGTATTTCAATGGGCTACCCTATGCGCAAGAAATGCACAAAAGAAGTCCATGACCCTTTTGCAGAATCACGCTGCACATGACCACAAGGTGCTGCGGCACCACGCGTCATGATGCATGTGAAAGCACGCGCGTTGGGAGTGAATTAAGGTATTAATGGCACCATTTAGTGTTTGCTAATGGGCAGCGCTTGTCAGGAAAGCAAGCTATTTAGCGTACGTTCCCAACATGCAAAAAGTTTGAACATTCACACCTGAACATTCACAATTGTGTCGCGTTGGCCATTTATTGTTAAACATGGAAAGCAGGCACACATTTTTTCATGCAAAAAAACACTTGAGAAACGCATCAAAACGCACCATTAAAAAATATGCAAAAATCAATGCCCAAAAAGCTACATGAACTACTTTGGTGCATTTTTTGCATGTAGGACAGCCCATTGAAATGAAACGCACAAAAACGCGTGTTCACGAAATGCTCAGGTGTGAACCTAGTCTAATAGACAGCAGCACTCATTTGCAGCTGCGCGTTGGTGCCAATAATTCTTAGCAGCATCACAACACATCTGCTAAAGCGCTGCAGCACAATGCGTTTCAGTGTGGCATGATTTCTTAATAGGGTCAGTGACTTCTTTTGAGTGTTTCTCGCGTATAGGGCAGCACATTGACACGAATGGGCTGCCCTACATGCAACAGGTAGAAACGTATGGATCCATACATGCACTGTGATGACGTGAATGGAGACTCAGACTGGAAGAGGTAAGTTGTGTATCATTTCAGAGAGAATAGCCACAAATAGTTTTCAGTGGCTGGACAGTATGTAAGCATCTTGGCTAGGCTGCATTATAAGAGGGAGAGACAAGTCAGGTGTGCTGTATTCACATGTGCTGACAAGGAACATGCTGCTGCTCCTTCACTGTCCACTCACAGGCTAGAAGTGACCTAGCTATAATGCTTAAAGTGGTTCTAAAGCTGAAGGTGTTTTACCTTCCTGAATTCTATGCATCAAGGTAAAAAACCTTCAGTGTGCAGTTCCCCCAGCACCCCCCCCCCCAATACTCACCTGAACCCGATCCTGATCCAGCACTGTGCGCAAGAGACCATTGAGGAGGGAGCAGGGCAGGGGTGAGGTGAGCCACTCTCTGTGTGTCCCATAAGCACACAGAGGCGGCCTGTGAGACAGCACGCACAAGTGCCCCCAGAGCAAGCGGCCTGCTCTGGAGGCACTCGGCAAGGCAGAGGAGCCAGGAGTGCTGGCGGGGGACCCAAGAAGAGGAGGATCTGAGCTGCTCTGTGAAAAACCATTACAGAACAGGTAAGTATGATGTGTTTATTATTTTACATTTTTTTAAAAATCAAGGCTTTAGAATGACTTTAATTGCAGTAGAGAAAAGTCAGGTCATTATCCAATCTGGTTGGGCTGTGTATATCTTATTACTTACTTACTGCACTGTCTCATGGGCATTTGGCTATAGCTGGTCCTGCACATAGGCATGAGCTTGAATCCATGGGTTAACATGTGTTAGCGTGCATCCCTGATGCTCGGGGGTGCTCATTGGTTTAGAGGGAATTGAAACATCTTCCTTTCTGGTGGCTGGTGCTGAGTCCTCTTACCAGGTACCCTGTGCGTGAGATTTCTGTTGTTCTGATGACCCTTTGCTAACCAAGATTACCCTGTTCTGCTCTCATCCTCAACCCCTCTGCCCTATTCTGACCATTTCTGATATTCACCTTGAATGCCACCTGCCTCAACCTCTGCTTGGACCTCTACTCTCATGCCTGCTGCATTCCATGACCACTACCTGCACATTGACTATTCTTTTGCCTGCTGTCTGCTGCCTGCCTCAATTCTTGGATCCTGACTATTAACTTGCCTACCACCTGCCCTGATGTCTGCCTGGACATTGACTATTCTTTTGTCTCCTGCCTGCCTCATACTCTGCCTGGATATTGACTATTCTCTTTGCTGCCACCTGCTCTGACCTTTGATTGGATCCTGACTATTGCCTGCCGCTTGCCTAAACCTCTGCGAGGACATTGGCTATTCTTTTTCCTAATGCTTGCCTCAACATTTTGCTGGACATTGACTATTCGATTGCCTGCCGTCTACCTCAACCCCTACTTGAACCATAAAAATGAACTTTCCTGCTGCCTGCCTTGATCTCTACTTGGACCCGGAATACTCTGTTGCCTGCCACCTGCCTCCACCTCTGCCTGGACATTGGCTGTTCTCTTGCTTTCCTCAACCTCTGCCGGATATTGACTATCTTCTTGCTTGCCCTGACCTCTGCCCATTTACCAACCCTCTGGCTCATTCAGTCCTGTTTTCTCAATGCAACCACCCTGCTCACATGACCCCTTGGTGAGACAAACCCAATAGCTGTTACCTGGTGACAGCTATCAACAAAGTAGCCCGGGGTCCTCTAGGGTCACAGACTCATTACTCATTGTGGGGTGCTCCGGTGAAGACCAAGATGTCAAGAAGACTCCGCATGTTGCGACACCTGCCAGGGGCATCATTAGTAACCGCTGCCCATAATAGCCAATAAGATGACACTTTTAAATTTCTCATATGCACAAACAGTTTGAAAGAAAAATCAAGAGGCTGTAAGAAATTATTTTCAGACACTTTTAGGTCCTATATGTGCAGGCATTTAGCTTCTATTCAGTCTTTCCTTTGTAGCAACTTACAGCTTTACTTACCTTATCTTAATCCAACAGCTTGCATTTCAGGTCCCCTAAAGTCTCTGCCCTGTCTACTGCTTAGTCTAATGTGTCATCTTCCGATACCTGAGATTGCACTGAAGTCTTCTTAACCACATTTGTTTGTTATTAGACACTTATTCCTCAAAAAATGGCATCTAGAGTTTGTAACTGTAGCAACCAATCAAAATTCTTTTGTTATTGAGGAATATTTTTTAAATAAATCTTTAGATTAGGTAATGTGGGAGTTGAGGGAAATGTTTTTTTTTTAATGCCAGAGATCATTTTAGACACTAATTCCACCTTTCACAGCATGTTTCATGGTACATCCATATTTAGGGTATAACATGTATCATGTTGCCATTCCACATCCCTCCTCTCCCAAACTACCCCCAACTTACTTGAATTGCAGGCTTCTTCTCTCCACAGGCTTCAGTTTAAGTTTGAATTGGATTTTCAACTACAACTCCTATGATCCACAACAACATAGTTCAACAGACTCGTAGTTCTTAATGGAGCACAAGTGCAGTGGCATCACTATACATATAGCCCATGGATACATTCTCCATAACTAAAGGCTTACAATTTTGACAAAAAAAAAAAAAAACAGTTTTCCTGCAAAAGAAAAGGTATCATACTCACTTCTCCAGTGGCCTATATAATTAGTCTGTTCGAAAGGTCTAAGAGTATCAAATGCCCATGTGCCCCACCACGCTCCTTTGGTTTCTTTCTTGGACTAATAAGTCACTGCTGAGTCCTGTAGAGATATAGGAGTCAGTGGAAGGAACCAGCACACAACGGGGGTCTTAGGCATCTCCCACTTCCAGGAGTGATGAATGCTGAAGAGACTGAAGGGGGCTGCACTGGTGGTATGAAGGGGGGTAGAAAACACAGGCCACTAGAAAGGTGAGCATAACAGCTCTTCTCTTGCAGAGGGATAGTATTTTGATTTATTTAGATCAGTCATTCTCAGCCAAGGTTCCATGGAACCCTAGGGTCATCTCCAGAGGTTGCTAGGGGTTTCTTGAGCTGTGACTGATTGAACTGCCATTGGATGATGCCTACTTACTTTTGGGGCCAACGCTACTTGGCAGAATCAGCTGCAGGACACCAATAATCCTTTTAGCTGTCTATAAGGCGTTCTGACTGTAAGGCATGCATTCTTTCCACTGGCCATCAATGTAGAGGCATTTCTAATATTGACCTTCAATGAATTGGTTTTAGCAGGGTCCTTCTGAGACCCAAAAATTATTTCAAGGGTTTCTCTGAGGTAAAAAGTTTGAGAAAAGCTGATTTAGAGAATCCATCCTCAACCAGGGTTTTATGGAACCCTAGGATTTCTCCATAGGTTGCTAGGGTTCCTGGAGTGTTGCCTGATTGACCTCCCATTTTATGGTGCCTGCATAGTTCCAAGCAGGGGCGGACTGACAACTCATGGGGCCCCCGGGCAATTGGGGATCATGGGGCCCCTGTGTCCTTGCCCACACTCAAAACACACCCAAAAAAGCCTATAAAAGGTACCAGGGGCATTTTATAGGGCCCCCTACTGACCCCAGGCCCTCGGGCAGTGCCCGAGTACTCGAATGGTCAGTCCGCCCCTGGTTCCATAGCAACATCACTTGGCAGAGCCATCAGCTTGAAACCAATGTTCATTTTAGCCATCTCTACAGGAGGCATTATGATAACCACTGTAAAGGAGTCATTTTTTCCACTGGCCGCAATGTTATGGGGGCAATCTTTCCACAAGCCTCCAAAATAAGGGGCATTATTTCCACTGACCCTCAAATATTTAATTTTAAGAGTTCCCTGAAACTTGGAGTTTTTTCACTTGCTCCTCCGGGAGTATAAACATTGAGAAAGTCTGACATTGAGATCTGACATGGTCTCTTTAAACTTGCCCACGGACATCCTCAACCTCTTTACTTAACTTTTTTTGGCTCCCCGCCATCCTGATCATTAAAGAAAACATAAATAACTTTCTGTAAATCTGAAAAACAAGCCCTATATTGCACAAATATCAATTGATCCTTCATAGGATAAGCTTTGTTATTCATAGGGGTTAAATAACCCTAATTCCTAGATTGTAAGCTCGAAAGAGCAGGGCCCTCGATCCCCTCATGTTTTGCATTGTATTGGTATTGTTCTGTCACATGTTCTGTCCCCCTCTGTAATGTGCAGCGCTGAGCGAACTATCGGCACTTTATAAATACTGTATAATAATATTATAATAATGCACAATGGTTCCTTCCATGAATCCTGACATTCTAAGAAAATGTATTTCTATTAAATCAAGTTACATGAAAAGCAACCACTTCATTTGTGTTAAATGGCCTCACAACATTTACCCTCGTCAGCAAACAATGGTCTGTTTTCACATGTGACCAAAGTGATACATGACATATAATTAAACATAACCAACAAGAGTCACATTTTGTAAAAATAGAATTATGCTCATGTGGTAGACTAATTGAACAGCGTCAGTTTGGTTACTATGTTTCAAGGGAATTGCTTTTCACTCTCTTTATCAAGCCCATTACATTGACTTCGGATAATTCTCTTAAGTAATTTGATTGCTAAAAGGATTTTCAACAGATGACAGAAAGAGAGAGAGAGAGAGAGAGAAAGAAAGAGCTCTGTGCTTGCCAGGAAAGATGGCAACTCTTGGAAAAGTCTAGAACAGCAATGGGAAAACTACGGCCCGCGGGCCGTATACGGCCCGGCGGACCTTTTAATCCGGCCCGCGGAGCGTGATACTGTCAGGATGGCTGCCAGGATGTGTGTAGGCGGGGCAGCATGACGAACGTGAGGGGAGCTAGGCTCCTCTCACAGTCCGCCCTGAAGACCGGAACGGCGCGGGAACACGGCGAGAGGAACGCGCGGAGCAAAGGTAAGTAAATTGACACAGGGGGGACTTGGGGACATAATATGGGGGATGAATTACTATAGGGGGGATGGGATTACTATATGGGGGATGAATTACTATGGGGGATGAATTACTATAGGGGGGATGAATTACTATATGGGGGATGAATTACTATGGGGGATGAATTACTATATGGGGGATTAATTACTATGGGGGATGAATTACTATGGGGGATGAATTACTATGGGGGATGAATTACTATATGGGGGATTAATTACTATATGGGGGATGAATTACTATGGGGGATGAATTACTATAGGGGGGATGAATTACTATATGGGGGATGAATTACTATGGGGGATGAATTACTATATGGGGGATGAATTACTATATGGGGGATGAATTACTATGGGGGATGAATTACTATATGGGGGATGAATTACTATATGGGGGATGAATTACTATGGGGGATGAATTACTATATGGGGAATGAATTACTATATGGGGGATGAATTACTATAGGGGGGATGAATTACTATAGGGGGGATGAATTACTATGGGGGATGAATTACTATATGGGGGATGAATTACTATGGGGGATGAATTACTATGGGGGATGAATTACTATATGGGGGATGAATTACTATGGGGATGAATTACTATGGGGGATGAATTACTATATAGGGGATGAATTACTATGGGGGATGAATTACTATGGGGGATGAATTACTATATGGGGGATGAATTACTATGGGGGATGAATTACTATATGGGGGATGAATTACTATGGGGGATGAATTACTATATGGGGGATTAATTACTATGCTTACTATGGGGGAATATTACTATACTTACTATGGATGACACATACGGATCATTCATCTACTCTTGGTCCGGCCCCCGGGTCCAATATATGAACCCATTGCGGCCCTCAAGTCAAAAAGTTTGCCCACCCCTGGTCTAGAAAGTCCATTTAACCTTTAATTTTATATATGTAGTTGTTGCATCCAGATTCAACAAGATATTAAAGTGCATGTAAACTCAAAATCTGTTTTTCAGGTCAGTTGGCATTGTGCTTCATTGTATATCGATTTCTTAAAGTTGAAGTTTAGATATAGCAATTTTTACATGGTTGCATTGGTCCAGGTTGGGCCAATGAAAGTCTGTATAGTATGTGCCATACCTGCGAGATCTCCATTGAAGCTGGAAATCGATGTACTAGGCACCTGTGTTGCAGTGATCGCCACTAACTTCTGAGTCCTGTGCTGAGGGGTTGCCCTGATGCTTACTGAATTCAGGAGGTCACTCACTTTGGATCCATTCAGAGAACTTTTTGCAGTCCCTCAAGGAATGCTAAGTGCTCCATGTTTCGAAGAAATGAAGTTTGTGATGTCACCGCCCAAACTTTCCTTCTTGTTCAATCAAATAACTCTTTGCATTCATAGGGAAAAAGAATTCTTTGAATGGAGCCCATGCCGAGCAGGTGACCTTGAGTGTCCACAAAGCAGCAGGGCAGCTGCATGGCATCAAATGTGGACCTTCATTGAGATACGTGTAGCAACAGTGTCTACCACAGTAATTATAATTCTAGGGGCATCAACCAGACCCAAGCTGGACCAATGTAGCTATGTAAAAATACATATTGGGAATTCATCTATAAATAAATGGTGATAAGGGGAACTCTTTGTATCAGAAGTACTCTCCACAGTACAAAAAGATAATAACATGCTGGAAACATCTCTCCTTTAATGAATCAAGTTCATTTTATTTCCGTTGAAGAGGGTATGAATACTTTCCTGGTTGTCATGCCCCTTGCTTTGTAACATTGGCAGAGTTAGGAAGAAGGTCAAAGTATATAAATGAATTTAAGCAATGAAAAGAAAAGCACTGTTCTGGGCCATAGATTCTCCTTTATATGGTCAACATAAAGGTCCAGCACACCATCATGCAGATAGTGAGAACATCTTCATGTGAAAGTCCAGAATTCTATCAAATATATACTGTAACTGTAAAATAAAACTTCAGTTTGTGTAGGAGTTCATCACACCTTCATGTAGATTCACAGTAGGAAGCCAGCACACTTTCACTTAATGTTCATCTGGACACAACATAAATATCAAGGTCCTCCCAACCCTGACAAATAAAACTGGTAGACTTAACCTCCTCGGCAGTCTGATTATTTCCGATTTTTTGTGCTGAAAGTGGTACCATTTTTTTGCATGGAAATATGTAGTTTTTTATTGTAGGTTGTAATTTTTAGGAATAACTCACTGAAATCTGTCCGAACAAGAGTCTAGTAAACATTCCGGATATGATAAAATTTGAAACACGAAATCATAAATTATAATTTAATAAATAATCATAAAAAATAATAATATATTTAATTCAATAATATAATCAAACCAAAAACACTGAAATTTGAAATACAGAGGCAAATTCGCACATCGCTGAGCTAAGTCGCAGAATCGTTTTCAGTGTCTGATGACGAATTTCCCCCACGAATCATTATCACTCAATTCTGCAAGTGGTTCTGATTTACTATCGCTGTTCTCTAGCCGGTCTACAACCGCTTTTGACATAAAGGGACGCTTTTTGGACGCCATGGATGTTTCTAAGTTTCCAGGCAGAAAGAACAGTCAAAATACAGGCAGGGCGCCGGACAAAGCAGTAGGGACAAAATATATGTGAAATGCATTGAAACAGCAATGTTTTACTACATGACATTGACAATGACATTTTTTAAAAATTTCAAATTTGCCGCCGGTTCCGGCGCCTGTACATCCCGACGTCACAGGGACCGGAACACGGAAGCCGGATGTCGGCATCGGCCGGAGGAGATGGCCGGGGACGCTGCAGGGGACACATCGCGGGAGCGAAGGACAAGGTAAGTGCTGCAGGGACCCCCTGAGCAACGCCGCATGGTAAGCCCGAGTGTAGCTTGGGGTTACCGCTCTTGGTACTCAAATTTTACCCCGAGCTACTAGAGATGAGCGAATCGAACATGACGAAGTGGAATTCGTTTCGAAGATTAGGAAAAATTAGATTCGCGCCGAATCCGAAAATTAGCAAACTTCGGATGCACGAATCGAATTTTCCCAAAAATGGCGGCAACATGTGTGGCGACGGAGCGGGGATGTCTGGGAAGGCGCGCAGACAAGGCGCGCTGACCCATAATGCATTCATTCATTACATGTGATCGCATTAGCCAATCAGCAGCCAGCCAGCCAGCACTGTGTAATGGTGGAGCTATAAATCGCGGCCATCTTAGAATTCTCCATTAGCCTCCGGTCATTCAAGAGAGACAGACCTGTCTGTATTAGGGACAGAGTTAGGGCCACAGAGACTTTAGGGCCACAGAATCGTTACTCAGGGACACAGAATCGTTACTCAGGGACACAGAATTGTTACTCAGGGACACAGAATCGTTACTCAGGGACACAGAATTGTTACTCAGGGACACAGAATTGTTACTCAGGGACACAGAATCGTTACTCAGGGACACAGAATCGTTACTGAGGGACACAGAATTGTTACTCAGGGACACAGAAATGTTACTCAGGGACACAGAATTGTTACTCAGGGACACAGAATCGTTACTGAGGGACACAGAATCGTTACTGAAGGACACAGAATCGTTACTCAGGGACACAGAATTGTTACTCAGGGACACAGAATTGTTACTCAGGGACACAGAATCGTTACTCGGGGACACAGAATCGTTACTCAGGGACACAGAATTGTTACTCAGGGACACAGAATCGTTACTCAGGGACACAGAATCGTTACTCAGGGACACAGAATTGTTACTCAGGGACACAGAATCGTTACTCAGGGACACAGAATTGTTACTCAGGGACACAGAATTGTTACTCAGGGACACAGAATCGTTACTCAGGGACAGACACAGAATTGTTACTCAGGGACACAGAATCGTTACTCAGGGACACAGAATTGTTACTGAGGGACACAGAATCGTTACTCAGGGACACAGAATCGTTACTCAGGGACAAAGAATTGTTACTCGGGGACACAGAATTGTTACTCAGGGACACAGAATTGTTACTCAGGGACACAGAATCGTTACTCAGGGACACAGAATCGTTACTCAGGGACACAGAATCGTTACTCAGGGACACAGAATTGTTACTCAAGGACACAGAATCGTTACTCAGGGACACAGAATCGTTACTCAGGGACAGACACAGAATTGTTACTCAGGGACACAGAATCGTTACTCAGGGACACAGAATTGTTACTCAGGGACACAGAATTGTTACTCAGGGACACAGAATCATTACTCAGGCACAGACACAGAATTGTTACTCAGGGACACAGAATCGTTACTCAGGGACACAGAATCGTTACTCAGGGACACAGAATCGTTACTCAGGGACACAGAATTGTTACTGAGGGACACAGAATCGTTACTCAGGGACACAGAATCGTTACTCAGGGACACAGAAATGTTACTGAGGGACACAGAATCGTTACTCAGGGACACAGAATCGTTACTCAGGGACACAGAATTGTTACTCAAGGACACAGAATCGTTACTTTCTGCTTCACAACCACTATTGTACGTTCAAAGAGTTAAATCCTGTTTTATGTTTGGGGTGCTTATTGAATTAAAGAGTATGTCAGACAACACGCAGAGGAGTGGCAGAGGAGGCAATGTTTCAGGAGCGAGCAGACGTGGCAGCAGAAGAAGGGGTCGAGGCAGCACTAGTCGCAGCCAGAGGCCAGTGCTCCCGGTGTCATCCAGCGGTCGTGTCTCCACCGACAACCCTGCCGTCATCGATTGGTTGACTCGGTCGTCTTCCTCTTCCCAGGTCACCTCTGACACCTACAGCCAACGGTCGGTGGGTACGTCAGACACAACCGTTAGTTGGCATGGCCCGGGAGCAAGCCCACTGAAATCACGTGTCCTCTACCTGCCCCTGTCCTTTGGTGTTCCCTCACCAAGCGAAGTATCGCATGCTGTGGGCTCAGCCCCACTGTACAGTGAGGAAGAGCTAACAGAGGGCGGTCAGGAACGGGGGGAGACATCCGCCTCTTCAGCAGCCAGGTGAAGAAGTACTGGCGAGGAGAGTGGCTCGGTAGCCGGTCTAGAGACAGGTCTGTCTCCTGACCCACACGCAGCCGAGGGGGCTAGTAGTGACGCGGAGACCCTAATTGATGATGATGAGGCTGATCGCACTTGACAGCCTCGTCGTCATCAGGCTATTGCTTCCGCATCATCAGGAGAAGAGGGTGCCAGCTTGCCAGCGAGCAAAACAGTCGGTGGGTTGCCCAGGAGGCAGCAGGGTCGCAGCAGTGTCAGTGGAGGCAAACGGCCACGGAGTCGAGCACCAGCTCCACTGCAGCCTACCACCACGGCCAGTAGTGGTGCCGGTGTGCACGGAGGAAGTAGCAGTCAGCCAGTGAGGAGTAGCGGGGGCAAAGTTTCCTACTCGGCGGTGTGGCAATTTTTCGTCAAGCCGCCCGAGGAAGTAAACGTAGCCGTATGTCGACTATGTGGCCAGAAAGTCAAGCGTGGCCAGGGGGCCCATGTTGGGACTACAGCGTTGCGTCAGCATATGCAGCGTTGCCATTCGGTGGCCTGGGAAAACCGTGATAAAGATACGGCGGTTCTGCCTGCCCCAGCCCCCGCTCCATCACCCGCTCCGTTACTTGCTCCGTCACCCGACGTCAATCGCCCTCTATCAGCCAGTCAAGGCTCCAACACCTCTGCTGAGGGGAGTTGTCGCTCGTTGGCATCTTCCGCTCATTCAGATGCTCCTTCTCCTGCTACTCCTCTTCACGGATTCCGTCAGCAGTCTTTCTTGGAATCCGTTTCCAAGAGACAACAGTTTGTGAGCACGCACCCGACGGTGCAGAAGCTGAACGTCCTCCTGTCCAAGTTGCTGGTGCTGCAGTCCCTCCCTTTCCAAGTGGTGGACTCAGCACCTTTCGGAGAAATGATGGCTTGTGCCGAGCCGCAGTGGAGAGTGCCAAGCCGGCATTTCTTTGCCAAAAAGGCAGTGCCAGCCCTGCATTCACATGTAGAAGAGATGGTGGGCCAGTCTTTGAGCATGTCGGTCTCTGCCAAAGTGCACGGCAGCGCCGACGTGTGGAGCTGTAACTACGGTCAGGGACAGTACATGTCATTTACGGCCCACTGGGTGAACGTGGTGCCGGCACAGCCGCACCAGCAACTTGGACAGGTCACGCCGCTTTTGCCTCCATGTTTGCACGTCCTTGGTCCAGCAAAGATGTCCGCCTCTACCACCTCTTCTTCCTCCGTGTCCTCAGCCGCCACCCCCATGCCAAGTCCCATTACCCGACCGGCATATCACATGTGCAGGGCGCAACGGTGTCATGCTGTGCTGCACCTGGTATGCCTTGGCGAACGTAGTCACACAGGGGAGGAACTTCTGAGTGTAATGAACAGAGAAATCGACAGATGGCTGTCTCCGCGCAAACTGAAAATCGGAACCATGTTGACCGACAACGGAAAGAACATGGTGTCTGCTCTGCGTCAAGGAAGGTTGTGCCATGCGCCATGCATGGCTCACGTGTTCAATCTGGTTGTCAAGCGGTTCCTAAAATCCACCATCCCACTGCAAGACATCCTTAAAATGTCACGTAAACTTTGCATGCATTTCAGCCATTCCTACACCGCAAAGCACACCCTCCTTGAGCTGCAGCGGCAGAACGGAATTCCACAGCATCGCCTGATCTGCGACGTTGCAACAAGGTGGAATTCAACCCTACATATGTTAGACCGCCTTTACGAACAGCGAAAGGCCATCACCGATTTCCTGATGTTACAAGCGGATAAAGGTACTCCCCTGTGTAACTTAGATGTCAGCCATTGGCAGCTCATGCGTGACACCTGCCGCTTGCTCAGGCCCTTTGAGGAGGCCACGCTATTCGTGAGTCGGCAGGACTATGGGATGAACGACGTCATTCCTCTGTTGCACGTCCTGGAACAAATGCTGTTAACAATGGCTGGTCAGGCTGCGGTAGACGTGGCGCACAGATCTCAACGCCACATGACCCCTGTGGGGGCAGGACAGGAAGAAGAGGAGGAGGTAGAGGAGGACATTGGTGCTCAGGAATTATTGAGTGAAATGGGTGGTTTTTCCACTCAGCGGACAGGAGTGGAGGAGCAGGAGCATCTGGTAGAGGAGGAGGAGGAGACAGAGGACCCAGACGCACCGTGGCAGTATGCTGTGGAGATGGAGGCAGGGAGTCCCTCGCATTCCTTGGCACAAATGGCCCATAGCATGCTCGGTTGCTTGCGTAGCGACAGCCGAATAATAACCATCAGACAGAGGGATGACTTTTGGCTGTCCACCTTGTTGGACCCTCGCTACCGTTCAAAAATGGTGGCCTTTTTCACACCTGCTGAGAGGGAGGCCAAAATAAAGTACTATAAAAACCACCTATGTAGTCAGTTGGTCTCTGCCTTTGTGCGCCAACGTCCATCCTCAGACACTGTGGGCCCTGTGCGCTCGCGTTCCGCTGCCATGGCAGCAGGGGAGGGGTGGGGTGGTAGGAGCAGTGGCAGCTCCACCAGCAGCGGCTGCCTCAGTCTGCAGTCGATGATGAGTAGCTTTCTTCACCAGCGCAGTGAGGAAACTACTAACCAGCCGCAGCAGCAGCAGCATCAGGTGGACCTGGAGCAGGACCTCAAACAACAGGCTCGGGCCTACTTGGACAGCACCCTGCCAACCGAGGTAGACAATCCCCTTGACTACTGGGCAACGAAACTTGACCTTTGGCCCCAACTAGCTGAATTTGCCCTTGAAAGGCTGTCATGCCCGGCCAGTAGCGTGGCATCGGAGCGCGTGTTTAGTGCGGCAGGAGGTATTGTAACTCCGCGGAGGACACGACTGTCCACCCAAAGTGTGGAGAGACTCACGTTTGTGAAAATGAATCAGGCGTGGATTAGTCTGGATTTCAAACCACCAGTTCCTGACACAACTGACTAAATCCGCCATGAATCATGCCCCAAACATGTTATTATTTTTAACATAGGCCTCTGTATGGCCTTCAATTTAAGCTGCTTACACTTCGCCACTCTGCCATGGGCCCCTGTACCGCCTCCTCTTGCTGCTGCCAGGTCCAGAGTGTGTCATGGGTCCCTGTACGGCCTCCCATTGCTGCTGACTTCATCGCCAGACTCTGCCATGTGCCACTTTCAGGTCTCCTCACACTGCTGGTGGGTTCCATTTTGTGATAGGGTGCCGTATGGCCTTCCATTGCTGCTGCATCCACCGCCACCCTGCGCCATGTGTCTCTGTCGTCTGCTCACGCTGCTGACGGCTTCCGCTTTTTAACCTAGGCCTGTGTATGGCTTCCAAATACTGCTGCCTCCACCGCCACCCTGCGCCATGTGCCTCTGTCGTCTGCTCACGCTGCTGACGGCTTCCGCTTTTTAACCGAGGCCTGTGTTTGGCTTCCGAATACTGCTGCATCCACCGCCCGCCCACTGCTGCTGCCAGGCCCATAATCTGTCATGGGCCCCTGTACCGCCTCCTCATGCTGCTGCCAGGCCCGTAATCTGTCATGGGCCCCTGTACCGCCTCCTCATGCTGCTGCCAGGCCCGTAATCTGTCATGGGCCCCTGTACCGCCTCCTCATGCTGCTGCCAGGTCCAGAGTGTGCCATGGGTCCTGTACGGCCTCCCATTGCTGCTGTCTCCATCGCCACACTCTGCCATGTGCCACTTTCAGGTCTCCTCACACTGCTGGTGGGTTCCATTTTGTCATAGGGTGCTGTATGGCCTCCCATTGCTGCTGCCTCCACCGCCACACTGTGGCTCCACACTCTGGTTTTGGCCCCGTGACTGCCCAAATGAGTGAAGTGTGCGGTGATTCTAAGATCGACGGCACTCATCTGCATGTCATACTGACTGACAGTATTATTTCTCTTCCCCAGCAGACTCCAAGGGCATTTAAATTAAAGGTACAGTGTTCTGCACTAATATAAAGGCTCTCTGAAGCCTAGAAACACCCTTTTTATAAGTTAAATTCGCAGCGAATATATTCGCTTCGAATCGAATTTATTCCGCGAATTCGGCGAATCAGCCGAATCGAATTTTTGAATAATTCGCTCATCTCTACGAGCTACACTCGGGAATACCGCCAGGGAGGTTAAAAGAGGAAGCCCAGGACTGATCTAACTAAGCCTAAAACTGCTTCCATGCCCCTTATAAATCCTAATCTAACTGCCCTGTAAAACAAAGATACTTCTACTAAACTTTTCTCAGGGTAGTCTGGTCCAGTCACGTGATCTCCCAAGTGTCTGGCTTCAGTGTAGAGGAGAGATCACCAACAGCAGCTGCAATGGCTGGGCAGTGACATCACCCATAGGCTTACTATGTGGCATCTGTTGCCGGCTGTCACTCCTCCCCCCGGATGTTGGCCACTGGGAGAAAATCATGTGACTGGATTGGAGAACCCCAAGAATAAGTATAGGCATCATCAAGGTCTTTAGAATAGGAATTAAAAGGGGGGGTGGGAACAGGTTTAAGATTAGTTCCTAGATCCACTTAAAGGCAAACTTTCTTTTTTTTAGATTTGGATGAGTGGTAAGAGGTTCTTGAACCCTAAAGTTACTCACTCAGCACAGGCCCATCCAGTGAATACTTTGCATTTTCTTAGTAAATGCAAAGCATTCTGTGATTGGATGAGGTGGAGACAAAGTGATGAAGTCACGATCTCCACCCCATCAAATATGAGACTTTACATTCATTGAGAGAATGCATAGTGCTGCATACCGAGTGAGCAACCTTCTGCATGGAAGCTAGCAACAATTACTGTAATAGAGGTGCCTGCTACAGTCATTTCCAGGTTCCAGGTGAATTCACATGGGTATGGCACATACATTCTTACAATGGTTCAAGCCGGACTGATGTAACTATGTAGAAATTGGCATACCTAAACTTATATCTGTTTCAACCATTAGCCGACCGGCCTATAGCCATTTGGCGGAGGCAAAAATGCTTCACCTTTCCGGGTGCACGCCATTTGGCGTGCTCCTGCACATGCGCGGTTTGCGCGGTTGCAGATATGCGCAGCGGCGCGATCTGTACCTCGGACACGGCCGAAGACAGATCTGAGTACCGGCCCCCGTTGCCGGTACCATGTGACCGGCTGTGACCAATCACAGCAGGTCACATGACAGTTGTATACAATGGATGGCTTCATTCATGCCATCCATTGTATACTAGTGCCTAGCTGTGAATGGTCACAGCAGGTCACATGCACATGTCATGTGATTAGCTGTGGCCAAATCACAGCTAAGCACAAAAAAAAAAAAAATGAATGAATCGATTTCATTCTGGTAAATGCTTGCTTATAGCAAAGTAATTCTTTGCTATAAGCAAATTGTGTAAAAAAAAAAATACTGATCACTTCCCCAAAGTAGTACAATGTTACTATGGTAACATTGTACTACTTTGGTCATAGTAAAATATGAAAATAAAATCTTAAAAAAAATAAAAAAAATGTAAAAAAAAATTAAAAATAATAAAAAAATATATATATATATATTTTTTTTTTCATACTGTCACCAGTCAGTGTCCCTGTTCACCGCCATGCCAGTTATATGATGACGCTGTACTGCACTGGTGACAGTATGTAAAAAAAAATAGTGAAAATAATTTTTTTAATTTTTTAATTTTCCAAAAAATTATAACAAAAAAAATACAACTTCAAAAAACGCGCCATGCCTCTTATGAAATACGTCGGACTGTCTACTGTACAAAAAGGGGTCATTTGGGGGATATCTGTACTGATCTGACATTTGGGGGATATCTGTACTATTCTGACATTCTTGGACCTCAAGAAATTAGATTGGCTGTCAGTACTTCAGGATTGATCAATATTCAGATATATCCCATAGTTTGTGAATTCTATAACTTTCCTACAGACTAAAAAATACATCCTAATTTGGGTTATTTTCACCAAAGACATGGAGCAGAATACATCTCGGCCTAAATTTATGAAGAACAATTATTTATTTACAAACTTTTATAACAGAAACAAAGAAAAACGTGTTTTTTTTCAAAATTTTCGTTTTTTTTTTGTTACTTTAGCAAAAAATAAAAACCCCAGCCGTGATTAAATACCACCAAAAGAAAGCTCTAGTTGTGTGAAGAAAATGATAAAATTTTAGTTTGGGTACAATGTTGTATGACCGAGCAATTGTCATTCAAAGTGTGAGAGCGCTGAAACGTGAAAAATGGCCTGGGCAGGAAGGGGTAAAATTGCCCGGTATGGAAATGGTTAAAGGTTCCTTTAACTGGAGGTCTTGTCTAGAACTTCCTGTTGCAGGCTGACAATATTAAGCCAACAACCTTGCTATTAACAGCAGGGTTGTCAGCCTTCATTGTGTGCATCTTCACTTGCCTATCAGGTCTATCAGATAGGCAGCCCAATACCCAACTGGGCTCCAGGTATGAAATTACAGCAGATTACTAAAAAATAAGAAAACTCTTTACAGTAAGACACAATGTGGTTGATTTACTAACACTGGAGAATTTCGAACTTCCGCTTGTTCAGTCAAGCTTTGACAAAAAATCTGGAAGCTGATTGGTTTCTATGCAGAGTTGCACCAGATTTTGCAATCTCCAGTTTTAGTAAATCAACCCTATTGCTTAGTGTACCGAGAAATAAATTCAATAGAAGACACCAAACGTTCTATACACATACTGTACATTGAATGTCTGGAAGTCATTGTTTTGCTCCCTAGGAGCCCCCAAATCTGGACACAGCTCTATACTTCAGCTCTTCATTGCAGCATCGGCACACCCCTCCAGAAATCCACAAAGTAATATGGAGAATCAGTGGCCAAAAGCCATCTGCTCTGCATTGAATCCTCACTCTCTTAATATTATTCTTCCAGTCAGATCTGACTGGTTGAAAAGAATAAGCTCTTTGTGTTGTCTACAACTGGTCAAATGCTGTCCTAAAGTCAGCTGCTTCCTGATGGACCTGCAGAAATTTGCTTCACAGGTGGTCCTGCCACCCAACATTCTGTGATTTCAAATTCAAAGGAGCAAGACAAAACAGAAATTTTTCATCCGAACAGTACCTGCATCCAACCAAATGTAGCCTGTGTTTGGGTGTTCTGATAGCTGCTGCCGGTGGCTGTTGGAATACAACAGCCCAGCAGTTGGATTCATCTTTCTGTAGTGTGTGGATGGAGAAATTTGTTAGATCAGTATATGGCCGGCCAATGGAGAGAACAAAGTCTCCTCTTATACCGTTATCACCTAAATAAGAGTCTTTATCGGAAGATTTCCCCTCTGAACTTGATCTGGTAACAAGCCAAATTTTAGTATTACCCTTCAACTTCAGTCTATGTGGGAGTTCACCAGGATATATAGAGAAGTAAATCTGCCTAGCAGGAACACAACAGCAAAAAAAACCTAACCTAAAGTCCTAACGCTCACCCACTGTTTAGTGAATAAGAGCCTACCAGGCCAAAGACCTCCAAGTTCTGCCATCATGGAAGGTGCTTGTTGCTGGCAGGTCTAATCTCTTGCTCCAAAAAATATGAAGATGCCTCTCTGTGAAGTCAGGATAGATGACAGGAGGTGCTTTTACCTCTGCGACCCATGGGAAGCAGAAAAGAGGTGATGGGGTGTCAGATATTGTAGAAATTTCAGCAGGAGCTCAGAGACCATGGGTTTGATTTACTAAAACTGGAGAGTGCAACATCTGGTGCAGCTGTGCATGGTAGCCAATCAACTTCTAACTTCAGCGTGTTCAAGTAAGTTTTGACAATAAAACCTGGAAGCTGATTGGTTTTTATGCAGAGCTGCAGCAAAGTTTGCACTTTCCAGTTTTAGTAAATCTCCCCCATGTATCTTACCTTACCATATGAAGGCCATGCCCCCCTTTTAGAGAGAATGGGGGGATGTAGTAGAGAATGACTGGTCTTAAGCCAGGCTAGTAAAGCTGGGCTGAATATAGATGAGTGAGACCCTGGTGGACAAGCTGTCAGGGCAGGGCTGTGGAACGGACAGGTAGGCCTAGTGGCAGGGTAACGCACTGGCTGATGACAACCACCACCAACAGACCGAAGTCCCTCAGGGCGCGGAGTCTAAGTCCCAGGCTGCCCTTCACCAGGGCCCCTGATGGTGGGGATGGACTTGACGCAGCCAGGAACCAGGTCGCGGCCCCGGCTGCGGTAATGGCCGCCGCCAATGGCGTGTAGCTGGTAAGAATGACAATAGCGTAGTCAGGCAGGCCGGGTCAACAACAACGGGACAAAACGGTACAGAACAGTAGACAGAGAATCACAGGTCACGGCCCGGGTTCAGCAACGGAAGGTCAGATCGAAGGAAAACACAGAGAATGGTCTTAGTCACAAGCCGAGTCAGATACCAGAAGAGTCACGAGAGTATACACAGAGCTGTAGGAAGACAAAGACACAAGACACAAGTGCAAAGAGCATGTGCGGATCACAGGCTTATATGTACTCAGCCACACCCCTCTGGGGGATGGACCTCAGAGACCTGAAGGCATAAAAAGGTCTCTGAGGTCCATCCCCCAGAGGGGGAAGATGGATGCCAGCACATGGAGTAACATAACCTCTGGGAAAAGGTAAGACCTTGACACAAACCTATTAGACTAGAGTCCTGCAGAAGTTCCACCATCTTGGAAGGCGTGAGCTTTTGGCAGGCGTGATCGCCCATGCTGAAAAACATGGGAATGCCTCTCATGGGAGGTTTTCCTTTAAAATAGTATGTTGCTTTGTAATTAGAGCAAAGTTTATGTCCCTTTTTTTTTTTTAAACAAATACTGTAAGTTGTCATCAAATATTAGGAGCTCTGTGGGTGCTGGTGCCTGGCTGTCCTATTGGTCTTGTTGGCAAGATCCACCAATAGTATTCGCCCTTTAAAAATAATAAGACAATTACTGAATTCTTTGTCTTTCTTTCTTCTAACAGTTTGTGTTAATGCACTTAAGCTCTGCTGATGATTAAATATTAACTTCCAGAAAATATGAAAATTACGGGACGCCATTAAGCAGTGTTGTCTTAATTTCCCCAATGCGGGACTACAATTGTTTATATAAGTATTCATTACATTTTTTTATGGGTAACTTTTAGACTACGCATTAATTGCTTTGGCAAACTGTTCCCTCAGCATTACTCTTGATGGTTCTTTATGTTGCGAGTTGATAAATTTAAGATAACAAAGCAAATAAAGCAATTGTGAAGAATAAAAATTTACATGACATCAGCCACCGCTGTAGAAGGATTG
Source organism: Staurois parvus (assembly GCF_062004578.1). Lineage (NCBI taxonomy): Eukaryota > Metazoa > Chordata > Amphibia > Anura > Ranidae > Staurois > Staurois parvus. Next base: position 621,728 of record NW_028318505.1, read on the forward strand.
GTAACTGAGACTCTGAGACACCATCATCACTTTATAGGGCTTGATTACTGCAAGCTATGGCACAGATTCAAACACCACTGGAAAGGTTCTGACTCAATGGCATTTAGTTTGCAATCATTTTTTTTCTTTTTTATATTATTTTTATTGTATTATAAACAGTTGCAATTATATGTTTTATTTATTTTAGGCTATTATTTATTTACTTGCGTGTGCCAATACTGTAATAAAGAGCTGAAGTATTGAGCCATATCCAGGTTAAGGGGGATCTTAGGGAGCAAAAAAACTATTTCCCGGCATGTGTATAGACTAGAGATGAGCGAATCGAACATGACGAAGTGGAATTCGTTCCGAAGATTTGGAAAAATTCGATTCGCGACGAATCCGAAGATTAGCAAACTTCGGATGCACTAATCGAATTTTCCCAAAAATGGCGGCGACATGTGTGGCGACAGGAGAAAATGGACAGAGAAGATGGGGCGGGGATCTCTGGGAAGGCGCGCAGACAAGGCGCGCTGACCCATAATGCATTCATGAGTCATGAATCATGACATGTGATCGCATTAGCCAATCAGCAGCCAGCCAGCACTGTGTAATGGTGGAGCTATAAATCGCGGCCATCTTAGAATTCTCCATTAGCCTCCGGTCATTCAAGAGAGACAGACCTGTCTGTATTAAGGGACAGAGTTAGGGCCACAGAGACTTTAGGGCCACAGAATCGTTACTCAGGGACACAGAATCGTTACTCAGGGACACAGAATCGTTACTCAGGGACACAGAATCGTTACTCAGGGACAAAGAATTGTTACTCAGGGACACAGAATTGTTACTCAGGGACACAGAATTGTTACTCAGGGACACAAAATCGTTACTCAGGGACACAGAATCGTTACTCAGGGACACAGAATTGTTACTCAGGGTCACAAAATTGTTACTTAGGGACACAGAATCGTTACTCAGGGACACAGAATCGTTACTCAGGGACACAGAATTGTTACTCAGGGACACAGAATTGTTACTCAGGGACACAAAATCGTTACTCAGGGACACAGAATCGTTACTCAGGGACACAGAATTGTTACTCAGGGTCACAAAATTGTTACTTAGGGACACAGAATCGTTACTCAGGGACACAGAATCGTTACTCAGGGACACAGAATCGTTACTCAGGGCCACAGCTATCAAAGAATTGAAAATTTAAAGTGACATACACCCTTTTTTTTTTTGGTGGCTGTCGTGCACAGTTGGTGCTGCAGTTTGCCGATTGTGCAAAATAAACTGACTTTCTGCTTCACAACCACTATTGTACGTTCAAAGAGTTAAATCCATTTACACGCCGGCTGGCGGTAATATTTTTTGGGTGATTAGTGCATTCCAGTGACACAAACGTACAATTTCCAGCCAACGGCAAGCTGCAATTGACCGATTGTGTACAATAAACTGACTTTCTGCTTCACAACCACTATTGTACGTTCAAAGAGTTAGATCCATTTACACGCCGGGTGGCGGTAATATTTTTTGGGTGATTAGTGCATTCCAGTGACATAAACGTACAGTTTCCAGCCAGCGGCAAGCTGCAATTGACCGATTGTGCTAAATAAACTGACTTTCTGCTTCACAACCACTATTGTACGTTCAAAGAGTTAAATCCATTTACACGCCGGCTGGCGGTAATATTTTTTGGGTGATTAGTGCATTCCAGTGACAGAAACGTACAGTTTCCAGCCAACGGCAAGCTGCAATTGACCGATTGTGTACAATAAACTGACTTTCTGCTTCACAACCACCATTGTACGTTCAAAGAGTTAGATCCATTTACACGCCGGGTGGCGGTAATATTTTTTGGGTGATTAGTGCATTGCAGTGACATAAACGTACAGTTTCCAGCCAACGGCAAGCTGCAATTGACCGATTGTGCTAAATAAACTGACTTTCTGCTTCTCAACCACTATTGTACGTTCAAAGAGTTAAATCCATTTACACGCCGGCTGGCGGTAATATTTTTTGGGTGATTAGTGCATTCCAGTGACACAAACGTACAGTTTCCAGCCAACGGCAAGCTGCAATTGACCGATTGTGTACAATAAACTGACTTTCTGCTTCACAACCACCATTGTATGTTCAAAGAGTTAGATCCATTTACACGCCGGGTGGCGGTAATATTTTTTGGGTGATTAGTGCATTCCAGTGACATAAACGTACAGTTTCCAGCCAACGGCAAGCTGCAATTGACCGATTGTGCTAAATAAACTGACTTTCTGCTTCACAACCACTATTGTACGTTCAAAGAGTTAAATACATTTACACGCCGGCTGGCGGTAATATTTTTTGGGTGATTAGTGCATTCCAGTGACAGAAACGTACAGTTTCCAGCCAACGGCAAGCTGCAATTGACCGATTGTGTACAATAAACTGACTTTCTGCTTCACAACCACCATTGTACGTTCAAAGAGTTAGATCCATTTACACGCCGGCTGGCAGTAATATTTTTTGGGTGATTAGTGCATTCCAGTGACATAAACGTACAGTTTCCAGCCAACGGCAAGCTGCAATTGACCGATTGTGCTAAATAAACTGACTTTCTGCTTCACAACCACCATTGTACGTTCAAAGAGTTAAATCCATTTACACGCCGGCTGGCTGTAATATTTTTTGGGTGATTAGTGCATTCCAGTGACAGAAACGTACAGTTTCCAGCCAACGGCAAGCTGCAATTGACCGACTGTGCTAAATAAACTGACTTTCTGCTTCACAACTACCATTGTACATTCAAAGAGTTAGATCCATTTACACGCCGGGTGGCGGTAATATTTTTTGGGTGATTAGTGCATTCCAGTGACATAAACGTACAGTTTCCAGCCAACGGCAAGCTGCAATTGACCGATTGTGCTAAATAAACTGACTTTCTGCTTCACAACCACTATTGTACGTTCAAAGAGTTAAATCCATATACACGCCGGGTGGCGGTAATATTTTTTGGGTGATTAGTGCATTCCAGTGACATAAACGTACAGTTTCCAGCCAACGGCAAGCTGCAATTGACCGATTGTGTACAATAAACTGACTTTCTGCTTCACAACCACTATTGTACGTTCAAAGAGTTAGATCCATTTACACGCCGGCTGGCGGTAATATTTTTTTGGTGATTAGTGCATTCCAGTGACATAAACGTACAGTTTCCAGCCAACGGCAAGCTGCAATTGACCGATTGTGCTAAATAAACTGACTTTCTGCTTCACAACCACTATTGTACGTTCAAAGAGTTAGATCCATTTACTCGCCGGGTGGCGGTAATATTTTTTGGGTGATTAGTGCATTCCAGTGACATAAACGTACAGTTTACAGCCAACGGCAAGCTGCAATTGACTGATTGTGCTAAATAAACTGACTTTCTGCTTCACAACCACTATTGTACGTTCAAAGAGTTAAATCCGGTTTTATTTTTGGGGTGCTTATTGAATTAAAGAGTATGTCAGACAACACGCAGAGGAGTGGCAGAGGAGGCAATGTTTCAGGAGTGAGCAGACATGGCAGCAGAGGAAGGGGTCGAGGCAGCACTAGTCGCAGCCAGAGGCCAGTGCTCCCGGTGTCATCCAGCGGTCGTGTCTCCACCGACAACCCTGCCGTCATCGATTGGTTGACTCGGTCGTCTTCCTCTTCCCAGGTCACCTCTGACACCTACAGCCAACGGTCGGTGGGTATGTCAGACACAACCGTTAGTTGGCATGGCCCGGGAGCAAGCCCACTGAAATCACGTGTCCTCTACCTGCCCCTGTCCTTTGGTGTTCCCTCACCAAGCGAAGTATCGCATGCTGTGGGCTCAGCCCCACTGTACAGTGAGGAAGAGCTAACAGAGGGCGGTCAGGAACGGGGGGAGACATCCGCCTCTTCAGCAGCCAGGCGAAGAAGTACTGGCGAGGAGAGTGGCTCGGTAGCCGGTCTAGAGACAGGTATGTCTCCTGACCCACACGCAGCCGAGGGGGCTAGTAGTGACGCGGAGACCCTAATTGATGATGATGAGGCTGATCGCACTTGGCAGCCTCGTCGTCATCAGGCTATTGCTTCCGCATCATCAGGAGAAGAGGGTGCCAGCTTGCCAGCGAGCAAAACAGTCGGTGGGTTGCCCAGGAGGCAGCAGGGTCGCAGCAGTGTCAGTGGAGCCAAACGGCCACGGAGTAGAGCACCAGCTCCACTGCAGCCTACCACCACGGCCAGTAGTGGTGCTGGTGTGCACGGAGGAAGTAGCAGTCAGCCAGTGAGGAGTAGCGGGGGCAAAGTTTCCTACTCGGCGGTGTGGCAATTTTTCGTCACGCCGCCCGAGGAAGTAAACGTAGCCGTATGTCGACTATGTGGCCAGAAAGTCAAGCGTGGCCAGGGGGCCAATGTTGGGACTACAGCGTTGCGTCAGCATATGCAGCGTCGCTATTCGGTGGCCTGGGAAAACCGTGATAAAGATACGGCGGTTCTGCCTGCCCCAGCCCCCGCTCCGTTACTTGCTCCGTCACCCGACGTCAATCGCCCTCTATCAGCCAGTCAAGGCTCCAACACTTCTGCTGAGGGGAGTTGTCGCTCGTTGGCATCTTCCGCTCGTTCAGATGCTCCTTCTCCTGCTACTCCTCTTCACGGATTCCGTCAGCAGTCTTTCTTGGAATCCGTTTCCAAGAGACAACAGTTTGCGAGCACGCACCCGACGGTGCAGAAGCTGAACGTCCTCCTGTCCAAGTTGCTGGTGCTGCAGTCCCTCCCTTTCCAAGTGGTGGACTCAGCACCTTTCCGAGAAATGATGGCTTGTGCCGAGCCGCGGTGGAGAGTGCCAAGCCGGCATTTCTTCGCCAAAAAGGCAGTGCCAGCCCTGCATTCACATGTAGAAGAGATGGTGGGCCAGTCTTTGAGCATGTCGGTCTCTGCCAAAGTGCACGGCAGCGCCGACGTGTGGAGCTGTAACTACGGTCAGGGACAGTACATGTCATTTACGGCCCACTGGGTGAACGTGGTGCCGGCACAGCCGCACCAGCAACTTGGACAGGTCACGCCGCTTTTGCCTCCACGTTTGCACGTCCTTGGTCCAGCAAAGATGTCCGCCTCTACCACCTCTTCTTCCGCCGTGTCCTCAGCCGCCACCCCCATGCCAAGTCCCATTACCCGACCGGCATATCACATGTGCAGGGCGCAACGGTGTCACGCTGTGCTGCACCTGGTATGCCTTGGCGAACGTAGTCACACAGGGGAGGAACTTCTGAGTGTAATGAACAGAGAAATCGACAGATGGCTGTCTCCGCGCAAACTGAAAATCGGAACCATGTTGACCGACAACGGAAAGAACATGGTGTCTGCTCTGCGTCAAGGAAGGTTGTGCCATGCGCCATGCATGGCTCACGTGTTCAATCTGGTTGTCAAGCGGTTCCTAAAATCCACCATCCCACTGCAAGACATCCTTAAAATGTCACGTAAACTTTGCATGCATTTCAGCCATTCCTACACCGCAAAGCACACCCTCCTTGAGCTGCAGCGGCAGAACGGAATTCCACAGCATCGCCTGATCTGCGACATTGCAACAAGGTGGAATTCAACCCTACATATGTTAGACCGCCTTTACGAACAGCGAAAGGCCATCACCGATTTCCTGATGTTACAAGCGGATAAAGGTACTCCCCTGTGTAACTTAGATGTCAGCCATTGGCAGCTCATGCGTGACACCTGCCGCTTGCTCAGGCCCTTTGAGGAGGCCACGCTATTCGTGAGTCGGCAGGACTATGGGATGAACGACGTCATTCCTCTGTTGCACGTCCTGGAACAAATGCTGTTAACAATGGCTGGTCAGGGTGCGGTAGACGTGGCGCACAGATCTCAACGCCACATGACCCCTGTGGGGGCAGGACAGGAAGAAGAGGAGGAGGTAGAGGAGGACATTGGTGCTCAGGAATTATTGAGTGAAATGGGTGGTTTTTCCACTCAGCGGACAGGAGTGGAGGAGCAGGAGCATCTGGTAGAGGAGGAGGAGGAGACAGAGGACCCAGACGCACCGTGGCAGTATGCTGTGGAGATGGAGGCAGGGAGTCCCTCGCATTCCTTGGCACAAATGGCCCATAGCATGCTCGGTTGCTTGCGTAGCAACAGCCGAATAATAACCATCAGACAGAGGGATGACTTTTGGCTGTCCACTTTGTTGGACCCTCGCTACCGTTCAAAAATGGTGGCCTTTTTCACACCTGCTGAGAGGGAGGCCAAAATAAAGTACTATAAAAACTACCTATGTAGTCATGCAGTATATAGCCCTATCGGCCACTTTCTGGCATCCAGTTGCTGTAGCCCCCATCACCACACTGTGCCACGGGCCCCTGTACCGCCTTCTCATACTGCTGCCAAATCCATCCTCTGCCATGTGCGTCTTTGTCGTCTGCTCACGCTGCTGGGTTCCAGTTTTAAACCTAGGCCTGTGTATGGCTTCCGAATACTGCTGCCTCCACTGCCACCCTGCAACATGTGCCTCTGTCATCTGCTCACGCTGCTGACGGTTTCCGCTTTTTAACCTAGGCCTGTGTATGGCTTCCGAATACTGCTGCCTCCACCGCCACCCTGCGCCATGTGCCTCTGTCGTCTGCTCACGCTGCTGACGGCTTCCGCTTTTTAAACTAGTCCTGTGTATGTCTTCCAAATACTGCTGCCTCCACCGCCACCCTGCGCCATGTGCCACTTTCAGGTCTCCTTACACTGTTGGTGGGTTCCATTTTGTGATAGGGTGCTGTATGGCCTTCCATTGCTGCTGCCTCCACCGCCACCCTGCGCCATGTGCCTCTGTCGTCTGCTCACGCTGCTGACGGCTTCCGCTTTTTAACCGAGGCCTGTGTTTGGCTTCCGAATACTGCTGCATCCACCGCCACCCTGCGCCATGTGTCTCTGTCGTCTGCTCACGCTGCTGACGGCTTCCGCTTTTTAACCTAGGCCTGTGTATGGCCTTCAATTGAAGCTGCTTCTGCTCCGCCACTCTGCCATTGGACTCTTGATAGTCGTCTCCCCACGCTGCTGCTGGGGGGACTTTTTAACATAGGCCTCTGTATGGCCTTCAATTTTAGCTGCTTACGCTCCGCCACTCTGCCATGGGCCCCTGTACCGCCTCCTCATGCTGCTGCCAGGCCCGTAATCTGCCATGGGCCCCCGTACTGACTCCTCATGCTGCTGCCAGGCCCGTAATCTGTCATGGGCCCCTGTACCGCCTCCTCATGCTGCTGCCAGGTCCAGAGTGTGTCATGGGTCCCTGTACCGCCTCCCATTGCTGCTGTCTCCATCGCCACACTCTGCCATGTGCCACTTTCAGGTCTCCTCACACTGCTGGTGGGTTCCATTTTGTCATAGGGTGCTGTATGGCCTCCAATTGCTGCTGCCTCCACCGCCACACTGTGGCTCCACACTCTGGTTTTGGCCCCGTGACTGCCCAAATGAGTGAAGTGTGCGGTGATTCTAAGATCGACGGCACTCATCTGCATGTCATACTGACTGACAGTATTATTTCTCTTCCCCAGCAGACTCCAAGGGCATTTAAATTAAAGGTACAGTGTTCTGCACTAATATAAAGGCTCTCTGAAGCCTAGAAACACCCTTTTTATAAGTTAAATTCGCAGCGAATATATTCGGCACGAAGCAAATTTAATCGGCGAATTCGGCGAATCAGCCGAACCGAATTTTTGAATAATTCGCTCATCTCTAGTATAGACCTTTCGGTGTCTGCTCTTGGAATGTTTTTTTCAGTGCATTTGGCTTCATGCCTCACTGTACACAGTTTTATTATTTTTTAGGAATCTGTATTGCAATGAATTCTCACTCTCTTAATATTATTCTTCCAATCAGATCTGACTGGTTGAAAAGAATAAGCTCTTTGTGTTGTCTACAAAGCTGTCCACCATACTGCCCCGAACTACATCACCGACCTAATATCCAAGTACCACCCAGCACGCACACTCCGCTCCTCACAAGACCTCCTTCTCTCTAGTTCCCTGGTCTCCTCCTCCCATGCCCGCCTCCAGGACTTCTCCAGGGTGTCACCCATCCTCTGGAACTCCCTGCCCCAACCCATCAGATTATCACCTACTCTCCTCTCCTTTAGGCGCACCCTGAAAACCCATCTCTTCAGGGAAGCCTACCCCCTGCTAACTTGACCGACCTCCTCCACTCTTCCTACCACTCCATCCCCCACAGCTATCTCCTCCTGTACCACCATCCCCTCCCTCCTAGATTGTAAGCTCGAAAGAGCAGGGCCCTCGATCCCCTCATGTTTTGCATTTTATTGGTATTGTTCTGTCACATGTTCTGTCCCCCTTTGTAATGTACAGCGCTGAGTGAACTATTGGCGCTTTATAAATACTGTATTGTAATAATAATAATAATAAAAATGCTGTCCTAAAGTCAGCTGCTTCCTGATGGACCTGCAGAAATTTGACTCACAGGTGGTCCTGCCACCCAACATTCTGTGATTTCAAATTCAAAGGAGCCAGACAAAACAGAAATGTTTCATCCGAACAGTACCTGCATCCAACCAAATGTAGCCTGTGTTTGGGTGTTCTGATAGCTGCTGCTGGTGGCTGTTGGAATACAACAGCCCAGCAGTTGGATTCATCCTTCTGTACTGTGTGGATGGAGGAATTTGTTAGATCAGTATATGTCCAGCCAATGGAGAGAACAAAGTCTCCTCCTATACCGTTATCACCTAAATAAGAGTCTTTATCGGAAGATTTCCCCTCTGAACTTGATCTGGTAACAACCCAACTTTTAGGATTATCCTTCACCTTCAGTCTTTGTGAGGGGGTCACCAGGATAAATAGAGAAGTAAATCTGCCTAGCAGGAACACCACAGCAAAAAAAACCTAACCTAAAGTCCTAACGCTCACCCACTCTTTAGTGAATAAGAGCCTACCAGGCTCAACTTGCAACATTTTTTGGGAATCTCTCATAAAGTTTCATACCCGGAGCCCCTTCAGTTGGCTATTGGGCTGCCTATCTGATAGATCTGATGGGCAACTGAATGATGCACCCAAAGCAAGCCTACGACATTGTTGATAATAACAAGTTAGCAGCTTAACTTTGTCAACCTACAACAGGAAGTGCTGTTATAGGAAAGACCTCCAAGTAAAGGAAAGTTTACAGTCAGGGGCGGACTGACCATTTGGAAACTTGGGCACTGCCTGAGGGCCCGGGGTCAGTAGGGGGCCCCATGAGATGCCCCTGGTACCTTTTTCATAGGCTTTTTTGAGTTTGGGCAAGGACACAGGGGCCCCATGATCCCCTATTGCCCGGGGGCCCCATGGGTTGTCAGTCCGCCCCTGTTTACAGTGGATGGAAGTTTAGGGATGGCACTGTTTGCTTGGACCAGTATGTATGCGCCAAACCTGTGGAAAATCACTGTAGTAGGCACTGTTATTACAGCAATTGCTGGTATGTTCTGGGTCCCGGGCTGTGTGGCTTCCCTTCTGCTTATTGAACACAGCAGGGCGTGATTCAGATACTTGCAAAGCTTTCTTTAATTGAATGGGGTGGAGGCCATGACATCACCACCCTTTCGCTCCACTTTATCCAGTCAAACAGTGCTTTGAGTTAATGAAAAAGCATTGTTTTAATGATGCCGTGCCAAGCAGGTGACCTCCTGTGTTCACAATGCAGCAGGGCAGCTACTTGGCATGGTACCTGGAAGCTAGTGGAGATCACAGGAGTAGCGGTACCTACCTCAGTGATTTCCAGCTTCCAGGTATGGTATATGCATCGTTACATTGGTCCAATAGAAATATCCTATGGAAGAAAAAAAAAAGAAATATCCATACCTGGAATTCATCTTCAAGTACTGTAGATGGTGATAAGACCTTTTAACATCCAGAAACACTTTTCATTGAAGAGGGCGTGAATACTATCTTGGGTACCATGCCCCTCCCCTTGTACCATTGGCAGAGTCAGGAAGAAGGTCACAGTAGATGCATTAATTTTTTTTTTTTATTGCGAAAATGCCATTAACAAGAACAATGGCCTCATCATTTGGCCAACAAGTCAAATCAAGAAAGACAATATTCAGTATGTTAGTATAAGCTGAGAGAGATATAACAGTGCTGAGTCTAATGGTGTATATTAAGAAAGATTTGAATGGATGGTGGTCAGACTAGTTAGTAGAAAATAAAGGGAAGAGGGGGAGGCCACAATTTGTAGTTTAGTAGGTGCAATTCAATTTAAGAGGGGTGTGGAATGTCAATTGGAAGATCATTGGTCAAGAATCTGAGTAGATACCATTGAGTGTATTGAAAGCATTGCATTATAGATTGTTGAGTATCTACGGGCAAGGTTTGAATAAAAGATTCCCAAATGTTGAAGAAATTTTGAAACCGTAATACCCTCTACCCATTCCATGTGAAAATCATAGGACAATTTAGCTATGAATAAAGAGATAGTAGGGGGGTCCACTTATGTACAATAGTTTTTCATGTCACAAGGGATATGATAGTAAGGAGTTGCTTGCAGTCCCTTGATATTTTAATGCCCGGAAAATTGATTATGCCAAAAAGAGCCCACTCGGGCATTAGAGGTTGGTAGTTTACTAAGTATGTGGTAGCATAATGCACTACGGAGTTCCAGAAATGTTTGATAATGGGGCATGACCAAAAGAGCATGCAATAGATCGGCATTTAATTGTCCACATTTCAGGCAGCAAGAAGAGGAGCTTAGACCCATAAGGTAGGAACGATGCAGACATATATGAGTGATGGAAAAGTCAAAGCATTATTTCAAGATACAAAGATGGCTTTGATCATGCCCCAAGACAAATGCAGTAATTTTAGAAGAGCATCAACCAAAATTTGGTGGAATTTCTTGACCCATTTGTTAAGGCCAGCTGATGAAGAGGAATAGTCCAGCAGCTATCTGAAAAAATTGTATAGAATGGAAATTGCTTTTTTTACCTGGGTTCGGATGTCTCAGAAGTGTATCCAAATAATTTCCTCAATCCTTCTGAGATAAGAGGCATGAATTTAAGCAAGAGCATTGTTATTGGCTATAGATTCTCCTTTACTTGGCCAGCACACCATCATACAGATAACCAGGACATCTTCAAAAGTCCAGAGTTCTATCCTATACAGGGTCGGACTGACCATTTGGAATCTCAGGCACTGCCCGAGGGCCCAGGGTCAGTAGGGGGCCCCATGAGATGCCCCTGGTACCTTTTTCATAGGCTTTTTTGAGTTTGGGCAAGGACACAGGGGCCCCATGATCCCCTATTGCCCGGGGGCCCCATGAGTTGTCAGTCCGCCTCTGATCCTATATATACTGTAACAGTAAAACAAATCACTTAATCTGTGTAGGAATCCATCACACCTTCATGTAGATTCACAATGAGAAGCCAAAAGGAAGAAAATGTATTCCCTGCATTAAGGTAAAAAATATTCCAGTGGAAGTATTGCCCCCTCACCCCCATATTTACTGAGTCCTATCCAGATCCAACACCATGTCCGTCTGCAGGTGTACTGGTCTCGCTCTTATTCCTCACAGGACAGAGAGGCAGCAACAGAATCCATCCGCTCCTGCTACTTTCAATCAAATCCTGTGAGAAGAGAGCAGGGGGCAGCGCTGATCCACGCTGTGGATGTCTATAGATGCACACAGCCCTGCTTGGGAGCGAGTCAGCAGGTGTGCCATCATAAAGCTTAGCTTTTATACAAAACTGAGATGACACACTCTTCTCAGCCTTTCTCAACTTCCTTCAGAGGTTGCTAGTAGCAGATTTATCTCTCACTTGATTGTGCCTGCATACTGTAGTTCTTATTACTTATCACATAGTCATTTATTAGAAGAATTCTTATTAGTGACCCCCAATGTAAGAGGCTTAAGTCCCACTGTTCCCTAAAATAGCCGGGCATATCTCTCACTTACCACAATGAAAGTGGAGCCCTTCTCCCACTGGTGGCCAAAGTAGAGGGGGGATTCATTCACTGCTGGCCAATGTGAAGAGAACTATCTTCCACTAACCATGAAGGCACCTCTCCCACTAACCACACTAATATAACAGGAGTTGTAGATATAGTTTTTAGCAGGGGTTCCCCAAGGCCAGTCAATTATTGCAAAGGTTCCTCCAGAGATAAAAGGTTGAGAAAGGCTGCTCTAAGGTCTATGGTTGCCTACAGATAACTATGAGAGTTCAACATGCCTTTACATACATAACTGAGAGGGACTAGTGAATCCCCATATGCCTATCTTTGAGAGTACAACACATCTAAAATAGCATCTTCAGTCTTGGAGAAATTATATACCAAGAAGAAGGTTGGTAGAAATGGTAGACAATTCACTGAAGTAGGGCTGAACCTCAGCTGGATGATATTTTGTTTGCTAAAGTACTTCATCATCAAAATCATTTTCATTATTTTGTTTCCATAAAGTACTGTATTCACCTTTTATTCTGTTTTAGTGCTAATGATGTCCTCCAGCCTCTTTCAGTTAGCCAGAGTACTTGGTGTCATTCTGGACTCCAACCTATCCTTCCAGCCCCAAGTCCAATCTTTAACAAACTCGTGCAGACTCCACCTCCGCAACATCGCCAAAATCCGCACGTTCCTAACCCCAGAAACCACTAAACAGCTCATCCACTCCCTCATCATATCACGACTCGACTACTGCAACTCCCTCCTCACTGGCCTGCCTCGCCGCTGGCTATCCCCGCTTCAGTCCATCCTGAATACGGCTGCCAGACTCATTCACCTTTCCAACCGCTCCGTTTCCGCCACCCCCCTCTGCCAATCCCTCCACTGGCTTCCGATTGCGCAACGGATAAAATTCAAAATCCTAACACTGACGTACAAAGCCGTCCACCATACTGCCCCGAACTACATCACTGACCTAATATCCAAGTACTGCCCAACACGCACACTCCGCTCCTCACAAGACCTCCTTCCCTCTAGTTCCCTGGTCTCCTCTTCCCATGCCTGCCTCCAGGACTTCTCCAGGGTGTCACCCATCCTCTGGAACTCCCTGCCCCAATCCATCAGATTATCACCTACTCTCCTCTCCTTTAGGCGCCCCCTGAAAACCCATCTCTTCAGGGAAGCCTACCCCACCCCCTGCTAACTTGCCGACCTCCTCCACTCTTCCTACCACTCCATCCCCCACAGCTATCTCCTCCTGTGCCACCATCCCCTCCCTCCTAGATTGTAAGCTCCAAGGAGCAGGGCCCTCGATCCCCTCATGTTTTGCATTGTATTGGTATTGTTCTGTCACATGTTCTGTCCCCCTTTGTAATGTACAGCGCTGAGCGAACTATCGGCGCTTTATAAATACTATATAATAATAATAATAATAATTTCCAGTTTACAAGCACTAGCTCCAGTATTGGTCAAACATCATTGATTTGGACCAGCTTAGTGCAGTGACAACAGTGAACCATCCATGGTTGCCTGTAATCTCCACCAGGGGCTCATTTGAAAGGGTGCAACTGAGGAGTGCAGCTGGGAGACAGTTGTTGTCTCATAACAAGAAGTTATGAACAAGGACTTTAATGGCGGGATTACCAGCCAATATTTTAATGAGAGTTGCTGATTTTACAACATTGAAACACCTTTGGAGGAGCCATGATTGTCAGCCTAGGCAGCTGTCGTGCTTTGGATTACAAAACCATCTTTCTCTCTTCCTCTCCATTACATATGGGGCAGGGTAATATGTAGGTTACAGAAAATAGCTTGGAAGGAAGATAACATTGTTGGAGCTTTCAGTTCAATTTATAAGTAGGACCAGTTTTAGACAAAATTGGTTCCCTAGGCAAAAGCCAAATTGAAGCCCTATTGAGTGGAATACTGCAGGCCATCTGACATGACCCGCTCCATAGGATACAGAAGTTTCTTTTCCTTTGTGTTTTTCTGCCTTTTTATTTAGATCACCTAGCATTCAGACTTTAATTGTTTATAGGGTTCAAATTTTAATAACACTTGAGAGTTTTTATTTTGAGATATACAAAGAAAGGTGAGAAAGAGAACTGAGGGAAGGGTAAACTGGAAATATTTGAGAAATAGGCATGCAGGAGGCTGCAGAATTGCCTGCTATATGCCTGTAAACTGGTTGTCAACCCTGGTCTGAAAAGTGATCCATGGCAGTTCACTTTTCAAAATATTCCACCCACATGAAAGAGGCCTAAAAGCTGCAGATAGTGGAGCTCTTTGGATAGAGGAGGGGCTTTGGACAGGTGGGGAAGCTCCAAGGACCCTTAACAATGTGGGAAGCTTGGGCAATTGACCAATTTGCCCACCTCAAGCACTGACATTGTTCTCAAGAGGGCATTTCAGGCGCGATCAACAAGTAATTTCTGAATTTGTATAAAATGTTCTTAGCCTGAGAAATAAAACATAAGCAATCACTACATCTAGGGACTGGTAAATGACAATATATTACATTTTTGTTTTTGGTATAGATATCCTTTAGGTTTTACATGCCAGGAATCATTTGACAGTATCATATGTCAAACAGTTCAGCCAAACTATTGGAGCCCCAGTGTGGATAAAACCCAAGTCTTGGGGAATGGAGGGACACTTGTGGTCCCAACCAAGCCATTGGGTGATCAACATTTTTTTGGACATATCCTTTGAGATATCCACTTAATGGACATCCTCAGGAAGTTATGACACCATAAACATGACTTGTCCCAAACAAGCCATTGAGTGATTCATGTTCACTGGACATATCCTTTAAGATATCCCCTTAATGTCCACCCTTAGGATGTTATGACACCACAAACATGGCTTGTCACTAACAAACAATTGGGTGATCAAGCTTCATTGGATGTACTCTTTGAGACATCCTTTTAGTGGCTACCCCAAGGAGGTTATGACATCACAAACATCAAAAAACATTTAGCATCATGTGAAAATTTTGGAAGACCTATAAAAATCCTGAGGAGTATTATGACACCACAAACATGACTTGTGCTCCCAAATAAGTCATTGAATGATCAAAGTTCGTTGGATGTACCCTTTGAGACATTCCCTTAATGGCCACTCCAAGGAGGTTATGAAACCACAAACAAATCGAACAAAATTTAGAATCGTGATAATTGTGGGACTCCTCGAAGAAACAGAGCTCATGCCTTTAATCTTTCCCATGAGCTCTAGGACCCAGCAATTCCCTAGCGTCCACGGTCACATCAATCTTGCAGCAAGGACAAGCTGAGCTGTAAATCACTTTCTTTGTGCAGAGTCATTATCATTATCAGCCAGCGAGATGACCAGCGTGAAATACACCGTTTAGCAGGAAATCTTGTTTTACCCCTGGAATTATAAATGGATTAGAAAGGGTAGAAAAAGGGACACAAAAAAATCATGTGTCGTTATTGAGAATATCTGACATTGTCAATTGGGGTCAGATAACCCCGGGCTCTGGGGCTGGTGACGGTCAGTAAAAGACACTGATTGTTTGGCTAGACTCAAAAGCAGTTCAGAGATATGGGAAGGTTAAGTTGCAATTTCCTTGGAAGTAAAAATTTGCGAAGCTGATACGGCAAAGGTGCCCTGAGATCTCATTTTCCGTGGCCACAAAGTGCCCAATTACAAGCATTTTAAAGGATAATGAAACACAAGTCGCATTCATAAGACGGTTTATGTAAGGGTCTTTAATAACATTCATGGGTGAATATGTAATCATTTTGGAAGATCATCAGAACATATATCACAGGAGGCATAATAGGGAATTATTATATTTTTCAGCATACAGATGACTTCCTGTAGTTCCACAGTATAAAAAACTAACATAACTTTGTTAGGCCACATCACCTTAACATTCCCTGTAGTCCCAACACTAAAACCACTCTTACCTGTAAAACTAATCCACCATGTAACACTAATCCTACCCCAGCACCAACTGTAACCAGAGGCGGACTGACCATTTGGAAACTCGGGCACTGCCCGAGGGCTCGGGGTCAGTAGGGGGCCCCAAGAGATGCCCCTGGTACCTTTTTCACAGGCTTTTTTGAGTTTGGGCAACGACACAGGGGCCCCATGATCCCCTATTGCCCGGGGGCCCCTGACTGTAACCCTTACTTAATGAGGTTAGAGTAAGGGTTACAGTCCACCCCTGACTGTAACCCTTACTCTAACCTCATTGTAACCCTCACAATATTTCTCCTTGTAACCCTAACACTAAGTCTTCCAATATCTTTAACACTGACCTTCACTGTTGCCCTAGCACTAATCCTTCTGGTAACTGTAGCACTAACACTTCCAGTAAACCTAACACTAACCCTCCCCATAAACCCAATGATAACCCTTCCAGTAACCTTAACACTAGCCCTTTCAGTAACTCTGAGGCTAACCCATCTAGTAACCCCAGCGCTAACCCTCCATGTAACCCTAGGACTTACCTTCTGGTAACCATAACACTAACAATTTCTGAAGCACAAACCCTTCCAGTAACTCTAACATTAACCCTTCTATTAACCAGAATCCTTCCTGCAACCCTAAGACAAACCCTTTTGGTAACCCTAACCCAGTAACCCCAACACTAACCCTCACTGAAACCCAAACCCTCCCTGTAAAGCTAACCATCCCTGAAACCATAACACTGACCCCATGTACAACCCTGACACTAACCCATATTGTAAACCCAAGCCTTCCTATATCCCTTACACTAACCTTCCCTGTAACCCTAATCTAAGTAACTGCCCCTTATGTAAGCTTGAACCATTGCTTCCTCACCTCTCCTTGTTGGAGATGCTCTGTTTCAAAGAACCACCTTCCTATGCTGAAATATACCAGTGCCAAAAATTCAGAATTTAATTTCCTCAATGTACATTTTGTTGCTTCATTTTGTTTCTAGTGGCAGTTCACACAGAGCATCGCTCTGTTTGTATAGCTATCAAATATCTAAATTTCAGTCTTTATACTCTTTCAGTACCACAGTCATGGGTCTCCTAGGTGGCTATTGACGTAGGTCAGAAGTATCCAACCTGTGGCCCACAGGCCACATGTAGCCCAAGATGGCTATGAGTGTGGCCCAACACAAAACTGTAAACTTACTTAAAAATGTTGATTTTTTGGGGGGCGAGATTTTTTTGTAAAAATGCATTTACACCTAGCAAACACATGCGGACGAAAAGAAATGTGACAATGTCTCTTTACCGGACTTTTTAACGGTTTTATCTTTCGAAAGAAAAATCTCCCACTCTTCACAATCACTCCTTCTTCATCTCATCCTTTTTTCGGCAGGAACTATACTTGTAAGCAACTATTTTCAAGGATGAAGCACACGAAGGGCAAAATTAGTACCAAAATATTTGATGAGCACCTTGAAAATTAATTGAGAATTGCTTCTAAATCCATCGAACCAGATATCGATGTGTTGTGTTAGTTTATCAAAAGTAGTGTCAGATATCACACTAGCTTTATGTAGCCCTCTTTTACTTGTATAATAAAAAATATTACAAAAAAAGAAGTTTTATTACTCAGATAGGTACGTTATCTATATCAGTGATTGGTAACTTGGCCGACATTTTCCGCTCATCAGCTATCCTTATTGTTAGTGTCTTTCATGTGTGGTTCCTCTTCTTCCAATCTACCCCAGGAAAGACAAAAGGTTGGACACCCCTGACATAGATGTTGTGTCATGGTTTCGAAGGGTTCATGTTAACTTAAATCAAGACAAGAATGCAATGTTCTTTCTATGAGCTCTCTACTGTCAAAAAAGAAATTATTTCCATGGAAAAATTTAAAGTTTGGATTGGCTTTATGAAGAGCAAAATATGAGTAGTGAAAGGTAAAAGAAGGACTATGATGGTTGTTACTGCAATCATCAGCTGAACTAATAAAATGGCTACTTCTACAGTCTATGAGTCAGGTTCTGTTGAGGGTCAAGGAGCCTTGTAACCTTTGTCCTTTGTTCTTTACCTTTAAGGTCTTCACACTTGTATTATCATTTATATTTTGATTTGAATGTAGTATGTAACTGACCCTTTAATTAGGATCATGACCGAGCTGGAAACACATTTCATTATCAATCCATATCAGGTCAGTCATGGAGGAATGTCCACCCAATGAAATATGAAATTGATAGTGACGCATGGTAGATATATGGATTCTGAAGACTGTGAAGGCCTTTTCATTCTCTCACATGTTATTCTGTGGAATGTTGAATCTCACAAACCAGGTTCCACTGATGAGCAAGCAGTACTCTACTTTTCTTCAAGTTGTAGCTGAGGCACAGCCCCATCCTAAAGACAAACCTACAACCTGGGTGACTGGGATCTCCACATTTTTCATCCAAGAGATAGAAAAAGAATGCAAATAACAGATTAGATCCAGAATTAGTAGTAGACCCTAAGCACATTCATATATTGTTTTTTAGTCTGCAATGGACACACTTCTGCAGAAACATACAATTTGTTATGTGACAAAGTTGCTTCCACTGAAGAAGAGGAGGGACTGTAGATATTGTATATTGGAAAACCTATGGCAGGCCATACATTAATTAGTTTTTTTCGTTCAACCAGTGGCCAATTGCCCCATGCACATACTTTATGTGGATGGGGGAATCACTCCTGCTGAGTTATTGTATTCTGATAGTGGGGATACTTTCCCTCCATCAGAATACAATTATCAGTGCTGCCGACTATAGCCAGTGGCACTGATCATTAGGGAAAAACCTGACAGGCTGGTTGTACATAAGTTGATTGGTAGATCCATGTATGGCTGCCTTACAGTGGAACTACACTGTATCTGAGCCCTACAAACCAAAAACGGTATTTAATTAATTTTTAACATTCAAAGCAAACTCCCCCTTCCATCCATGCCTCCATGCTTTGTTTTGGTAAGAAATCACTTTGAAAAACACGCCCTTATCATTTCTGGCAGTGACCATCTTGAGTAAGGGCAGATGATTTATTTAATTTAGATTTAGATTTGATTTAGATAATTTACTTCCTGGAATCCATCTGCCCTTAGCTCAGGCATGCAGCCAAGGGAGTGTGTTTAGCTGAGAAAGCCACCCCCCTCCCCTCCAGAAGACTCCTGGGATGTATGACATAATTTGCCTAGGCCACAAACCAGGAAGGAGCTGAAAAGGTATAAAACAAGTAAATATGATATACTTTCCTGTCTATTTACTAATGCTACCAGCATAAGGATTAAAAATAGTCAATGTTGATTGAGAGAGTGAAGTTCTCTTTTAAGCCCTGCATCCAATTTGAATCGTGTAAAGTCTTATAAGAGGTGGTTCAAACATCCACCGGTTCTTGAGGGAGCTAACAATAATAGGTTAAGTTTATAGTTATGCCTGCAAGACTCAACTCTGCGTCCCCACTCATAACTCAGCTTTTTGTTGCGCGAAGCTCGAAACTCCAAAACGTCCAGGGAGGAAAAATCAATATTACTCTATGGAAATGGTTCACAACCAAGTCGCCTGAAGCAAAATGCCTGAAGCTCCAAAAAGTTTTGGAGCTACTTTTGTAGCTCCATTCAGACAGGTCAGTGGGTTTTTGGCATGTTTTTATCCCCATAGAAATACATGGAAACGCAGTAGCAAGGAAATGTCACGGATGGATTTATTGCACAGGTGGCCACCTATCATGGGACCACGCTTGGAGTCACTGAGCTCCTGAGAGCGACCCATTCTTTCACCAATGTTTGTAGAAGCAGTCTGCAGGCCTAGTGTCAGGAATGGACTTGCCAATAATGGTGGGACTCACCTGCCTTGTGGGCTGAAGTACCAGGGCTGGCCAGCGGGTGCTCTCAGCAATCAGAACTCACCCCTGCAGTCAGCCAAACACCTGAAGCTGATTGCAGGGGTTGTATTTAAGGAATGGCCAGACTCACAGTCAGGGCCTTGGTGTGTGTTTTTCCATGGGCCCCTGTATCTTGTATCCTGTGTTCCTGTTCCTGTTTCTGCCTGACTTGTTGCCGACCCTGCCTGATCCTGACCTCTGCTGACTTCTCCTGTTTGATCCCTGGCTTGTGACCCTGATCATTCTCTGCCTGACCCTCTGCACCGCGCTGCCCGTGAGTTACTGAACCCAGCTTGTGACCCCGACCACTCTCCCGCCTGTTCCTGGTACTCCGTTTGCCTGTTTGCTACTGACCCGGCCTGCCTGACTACTCTTTGTATTGTATGTATTGTTATCGGTGGGTGGTTTGGTTTGGTTTGTTTGCACTGTGTTTATGTTTAGTTTTGAACTGCGTTTTGTATTGTTAGTCTTAATAAATCATATTGTTTATACCATATCTGAAGCCTGCGTTTCCCTGTGTCAGTCCACACACCTCTGGTCATACCCGGAGCCCTGACACCTAGGTGATGATTTTATACACCTGTGGCCATGGAGGAGATTGGAACATCTGAATCCAATGATTTGGAGGGCTGGCCCAATACTTTGGCAATATAGTGTACTTCCCATCAGCTCCTTAGAACAACTGATATCCTGATGAGCGGAAGAGAAGTAACAACTCACACAGCCCAGCCCCTTCTTGTAATATCACAGAAATGTCATACGACTCATGACTAGAGATGAGCGAATCGAAGTATCCGAAGTGGAATTCGAGTCGAATATCGGAAAAATTTCGATTCGTGCCGAATCCGAAAAACAGCCTAATTCGGACGCGCGAATCGAAATTTTTCCGAAAATGGCGGCTGACATGTGCGGCGACGGAGCGGGGATGTCGGGGAAGGCGCGCAGACAAGGCGCGCTGCCCCATAATGCATTCCTCAACGACATGTGATCGCATCAGCCAATCAGCAGCCAGCCAGCCAGCACTGTGTAATGGTCGAGGTATATATAGCGGCCATTTTGGAAATCTTCATTTGCCTGCAGTCATTGAACAGAGGCAGACCGCTCTGTACTAGGGACAGGGACAGAGTTAGGGCCACAGAAACGAGAATTGGGGACAGAGAGAAGTTACTTAGGGACAGAGAACCATTACTCAGGGACACAGACTTGTTAATGAGGGCCACAGAATCGTTATTTAGGGACAAAGAAACGCTAGTTAGGGCCACAGAATTCATACTCAGGGACAGACAGAATTGTTACTCAGTGCCAGAGAATTGTTACTTAGGGCCACAGAAACGTTATTAGGGCCACAGAATTTTTACTCAGGGACAGACAGAATTGTTACTGAGTGCCAGAGAATTGTTACTCAGGGACAGACAGAATTGTTACTGAGTGCCAGAGAATTCTTACTCAGGGCCACAGAATTCATTCTCAGGGACAGACAGAATTGTTACTCAGGGACAGACAGAATTGTTACTGAGTGCCAGAGAATTGTTACTCAGGGACAGACAGAATTGTTACTGAGTGCCAGAGAATTGTTACTCAGGGACAGACAGAATTGTTACTGAGTGCCAGAGAATTGTTACTCAGGGACAGACAGAATTGTTACTGAGTGCCAGAGAATTGTTACTCAGGGACAGACAGAATTGTTACTGAGTGCCAGAGAATTGTTACTCAGGGACAGACAGAATTGTTACTGAGTGCCAGAGAATTGTTACTCAGGGACAGACAGAATTGTTACTGAGTGCCAGAGAATTGTTACTCGCACAGACACAAAATTGTTACTTGCACAGACACAGAATTGTTACTCGCGCAGACACAGAATTGTTACTCAGGGCCACAGAATTCATACTCAGGGACAGACAGAATTGTTACTGAGTGCCAGAGAATTGTTACTCAGGGACAGACAGAATTGTTACTGAGTGCCAGAGAATTGTTACTCAGGGACAGACAGAATTGTTACTGAGTGCCAGAGAATTGTTACTCGCACAGACACAAAATTGTTACTTGCACAGACACAGAATTGTTACTCGCACAGACACAGAATTGTTACTCAGGGCCACAGAATTCATACTCAGGGACAGACAGAATTGTTACTGAGCGCCAGAGAATTGTTACTCAGGGACAGACAGAATTGTTACTGAGTGCCAGAGAATTGTTACTCAGGGACAGACAGAATTGTTACTGAGTGCCAGAGAATTGTTACTCAGGGACAGACAGAATTGTTACTGAGTGCCAGAGAATTCTTACTCAGGGACAGACAGAATTGTTACTGAGTGCCAGAGAATTGTTACTCGCACAGACACAAAATTGTTACTTGCACAGACACAGAATTGTTACTCGCACAGACACAGAATTGTTACTCAGGGCCACAGAATTCATACTCAGGGACAGACAGAATTGTTACTGAGTGCCAGAGAATTGTTACTCAGGGACAGACAGAATTGTTACTGAGTGCCAGAGAATTGTTACTCGCACAGACACAAAATTGTTACTTGCACAGACACAGAATTGTTACTCGCACAGACACAGAATTGTTACTCAGGGCCACAGAATTCATACTCAGGGACAGACAGAATTGTTACTGAGTGCCAGAGAATTGTTACTCAGGGACAGACAGAATTGTTACTGAGTGCCAGAGAATTCTTACTCAGGGACAGACAGAATTGTTACTGAGTGCCAGAGAATTGTTACTCTCACAGACACAAAATTGTTACTTGCACAGACACAGAATTGTTACTCGCACAGAGACAGAATTGTTACTCAGGGCCACAGAATTCATACTCAGGGACAGACAGAATTGTTACTGAGTGCCAGAGAATTGTTACTCAGGGACAGACAGAATTGTTACTGAGTGCCAGAGAATTGTTACTCTCACAGACACAAAATTGTTACTTGCACAGACACAGAATTGTTACTTGCACAGACACACAATTGTTACTCAGGGCCACAGAATTCATACTCAGGGACAGACAGAATTGTTACTGAGTGCCAGAGAATTCTTACTCAGGGCCACAGAATTCATACTCAGGGACAGACAGAATTGTTACTCAGGGACAGACAGAATTGTTACTGAGTGCCAGAGAATTGTTACTCAGGGACAGACAGAATTGTTACTGAGTGCCAGAGAATTCTTACTCAGGGACAGACAGAATTGTTACTGAGTGCCAGAGAATTGTTACTCTCACAGACACAAAATTGTTACTTGCACAGACACAGAATTGTTACTCGCACAGACACAGAATTGTTACTCAGGGCCACAGAATTCATACTCAGGGACAGACAGAATTGTTACTGAGTGCCAGAGAATTGTTACTCAGGGACAGACAGAATTGTTACTGAGTGCCAGAGAATTCTTACTCAGGGACAGACAGAATTGTTACTGAGTGCCAGAGAATTGTTACTCTCACAGACACAAAATTGTTACTTGCACAGACACAGAATTGTTACTCGCACAGAGACAGAATTGTTACTCAGGGCCACAGAATTCATACTCAGGGACAGACAGAATTGTTACTGAGTGCCAGAGAATTGTTACTCAGGGACAGACAGAATTGTTACTGAGTGCCAGAGAATTGTTACTCTCACAGACACAAAATTGTTACTTGCACAGACACAGAATTGTTACTTGCACAGACACACAATTGTTACTCAGGGCCACAGAATTCATACTCAGGGACAGACAGAATTGTTACTGAGTGCCAGAGAATTCTTACTCAGGGCCACAGAATTCATACTCAGGGACAGACAGAATTGTTACTCAGGGACAGACAGAATTGTTACTGAGTGCCAGAGAATTGTTACTCAGGGACAGACAGAATTGTTACTGAGTGCCAGAGAATTCTTACTCAGGGACAGACAGAATTGTTACTGAGTGCCAGAGAATTGTTACTCAGGGACAGACAGAATTGTTACTGAGTGCCAGAGAATTGTTACTCAGGGACAGACAGAATTGTTACTGAGTGCCAGAGAATTGTTACTCGCACAGACACAAAATTGTTACTTGCACAGACACAGAATTGTTACTCGCACAGACACAGAATTGTTACTCAGGGCCACAGAATTCATACTCAGGGACAGACAGAATTGTTACTGAGTGCCAGAGAATTGTTACTCAGGGACAGACAGAATTGTTACTGAGTGCCAGAGAATTGTTACTCAGGGACAGACAGAATTGTTACTGAGTGCCAGAGAATTGTTACTCAGGGACAGACAGAATTGTTACTGAGTGCCAGAGAATTGTTACTCAGGGACAGACAGAATTGTTACTGAGTGCCAGAGAATTGTTACTCGCACAGACACAAAATTGTTACTTGCACAGACACAGAATTGTTACTCGCACAGACACAGAATTGTTACTCGCACAGACACAGAATTGTTACTCAGGGCCACAGAATTCATACTCAGGGACAGACAGAATTGTTACTGAGTGCCAGAGAATTGTTACTCGCACAGACACAAAATTGTTACTTGCACAGACACAGAATTGTTACTCGCGCAGACACAGAATTGTTACTCAGGGCCACAGAATTCATACTCAGGGACAGACAGAATTGTTACTGAGTGCCAGAGAATTGTTACTCAGGGACAGACAGAATTGTTACTGAGTGCCAGAGAATTGTTACTCAGGGACAGACAGAATTGTTACTGAGTGCCAGAGAATTGTTACTCAGGGACACCTAATCGTTGAATTAAATAGTATGTCAGACAACATGCAGAGGAGTGGCAGAGGAGGCAATGTTTTAGGAGCGAGCAGACGTGGCAGCAGAGGAAGGGGTCGAGGCAGCAGTATTCGCAGCCAGAGGCCAGTGCTCCCGGTGTCATCCAGCGGTCGTGTCTCCACCGACAACCCTGCCGTCATTGATTGGTTGGCTCGGTCGTCTTCCTCTTCCCAGGTCACCTCTGACACCTACAGCCAACGGTCGGTGGGTACGTCAGACACAACCGTTAGTTGGCATGGCCCGGGACCAAGCCCACTGAAATCACGTGTCCTCTACCTGCCCCTGTCCTTTGCTGTTCCCTCACCAAGCGAAGTATCGCATGCTGTGGGCTCAGCCCCACTGTACAGTGAGGAAGAGCTAACAGAGGGCGGTCAGGAACGGGGGGAGACATCGGCCTTTTCAGCAGCCAAGCGAACAAGTACTGGCGAGGAGAGTGGCTCGGTAGCCGGTCTAGAGACAGGTCTGTCTCCTGACCCAGACGCAGCCGAGGGGGCTAGTAGTGAGGCGGAGACCCTACTTGATGATGAGGAGGTTGATCGCACTTGGCAGCCTCGTCGTCATCAGGCAATTTCTTCCGCATCATCAGGAGAAGAGGGTGGCAGCTTGGCAGCGAGCAAAACAGTCGGTGGGTTGCCCAGGAGACAGCAGCAGGGTCGCATCAGTGTCAGTGGAGCCAAACGTCCACGGAGTAGAGCACCAGCTCCACTGCAGCCTACCACCACGGCCAGTAGTGGTGCCGGTGCGCACGGAGGAAGTAGCAGTCAGCCAGTGAAGAGTAGCGGGGGCAAAGTTTCCTACTCGGTGGTGTGGCAATTTTTCCTCAAGCCGCCCGAGGAAGTAAACGTAGCCGTATGTCGACTATGTGGCCAGAAATGCAAGCGTGGCCAGGGGGCCCATGTTGGGACTACAGCGTTGCGTCAGCATATGCAGCGTCACCATTCGGTGGCCTGGGAAAACCGTGATAAACATACGGCGGTTCTGCCTGCCCCAGCCCCCGCTCCATCACCCGCTCCGTTACTTGCTCCGTCACCCGACGTCGTCAATCGCCCTCTATCAGCCAGTCAAGGCTCCAACACCTCTGCTGAGGGGAGTTGTCGCTCATTGGCATCTTCCGCTCGTTCAGATGCTCCTTCTCCTGCTACTCCTCTTCTCGGATTCCGTCAACAGTCTTTCTTGGAATCCGTATCCAAGAGACAACAGTTTGCGAGCACGCACCCGACGGTGCAAAAGCTGAACGTCCTCCTGTCCAAGTTGCTGGTGCTGCAGTCCCTCCCTTTCCAACTGGTGGACTCAGCACCTTTCCGAGAAATGATGGCTTGTGCCGCGCCGCGGTGGAGAGTGCCAAGCCGTCATTTCTTTGCCCAAAAGGCAGTGCCAGCCCTGCATTCACATGTAGAAGAGATGGTGGGCCAGTCTTTGAGCATGTCGGTCTCTGCCAAAGTGCACGGCAGCGCCGACGTGTGGAGCTGTAACTACGGTCAGGGACAGTACATGTCATTTACGGCCCACTGGGTGAACGTGGTGCCGGCACAGCCGCACCAGCAACTTGGACAGGTCACGACGCTTTTGCCTCCACGTTTGCACGTCCTTGGTCCAGCAAGCATGTCCGCCTCTACCACCTCTTTTTCCGCCGTGTCCTCAGCCGCCACCCCCGTGCCAAGTCCCATTACCCGACCGGCATATCACATGTGCAGGGCGCAACGGTGTCACGCTGTGCTGCACCTGGTATGCCTTGGCGAACGTAGTCACACAGGGGAGGAACTGCTGAGTGTAATGAACAGAGAAATCGACAGATGGCTGTCTCCGCGCAAACTAAAAATCGGAACCATGTTGACTGACAACGGAAAGAACATGGTGTCTGCTCTGCGTCAAGGAAGGTTGTGCCATGCGCCATGCATGGCTCACGTGTTCAATCTGGTTGTCAAGCGGTTCCTAAAATCCACCATCCCACTGCAAGACATCCTTAAAATGTCACGTAAACTGTGCATGCATTTCAGCCATTCCTACACCGCAAAGAACACCCTCATTGAGCTGCAGCGGCAGAACGGAATTCCACAGCATCGCCTGATCTGCGACGTTGCAACAAGGTGGAATTCAACCCTACACATGTTAGACCGCCTTTACGAGCAGCGAAAGGCCATCACCGATTTCCTGATGTTACAAGCGGATAAAGGTACTCCCCTGTGTAACTTAGATGTCAGCCATTGGCAGCTCATGCGTGACACCTGCCGCTTGCTCAGGCCCTTTGAGGAGGCCACGCTATTCGTGAGTCGGCAGGACTATGGGATGAACGACGTCATTCCTCTGTTGCACGTCCTGGAACAAATGCTGTTAACAATGGCTGGTCAGGGTGCGGTAGACGTGGCGCACAGATCTCAACGCCACATGACCCCTGTGGGGGCAGGACAGGAAGAAGAGGAGGAGGTAGAGGAGGACATTTGTGCTCAGGAATTATTGAGTGAAATGGGTGGTTTTTCCACTCAGCGGACAGGAGTGGAGGAGCAGGAGCATCTGGTAGAGGAGGAGGAGGAGGAGACAGAGGACCCAGACGCACCGTGGCAGTATGCTGTGGAGATGGAGGCAGGGAGTCCCTCGCATTCCTTGGCACAAATGGCCCATAGCATGCTCGGTTGCTTGCGTAGCGACAGCCGAATAATAACCATCAGACAGAGGGATGACTTTTGGCTGTCCACCTTGTTGGACCCTCGCTACCGGTCCAAAATGGTGGCCTTTTTCACACCTGCTGAGAGGGAGGCCAAAATTACGTACTATAAAAACCACCTATGTAGTCAGTTGGTCTCTGCCTTTGTGCGCCATCGTCCATCCTCAGACACTGTGGGCCCTGTGCGCTCGCGTTCCGCTGGCATGGCAGCAGGGGAGGGGTGGGGTGGTAGGAGCAGTGGCAGCTCCACCAGCAGCGGCTGCCTCAGTCTGCAGTCGATGATGAGTAGCTTTCTTCACCAGCGCAGTGAGGAAACTACTAACCAGCCGCAGCAGCAGCAGCAGCATCAGGTGGACCTGGAGCAGGAGCTCAAACAACAGGCTTGGGCCTACTTGGACAGCACCCTGCCAACCGAGGTAGACAATCCCCTTGACTACTGGGCAACGAAACTTGACCTTTGGCCCCAACTAGCTGAATTTGCCCTTGAAAGGCTGTCATGCCCGGCCAGTAGCGTGGCATCGGAGCGCGTGTTTAGTGCGGCAGGAGGTATTGTAACTCCGCGGAGGACACGACTGTCCACCCAAAGTGTGGAGAGACTCACGTTTGTGAAAATGAATCAGGCGTGGATTAGTCTGGATTTCAAACCACCAGTTCCTGACACAACTGACTAAATCCGCCATGAATCATGCCTCAAACATGTGCCACTTTCAGGTCTCCTCACACTGCTGGTGTGTTGAATTTTTTGACATAGGGTGCTGGCAGATTACGGGCCTCCTATAGCTGCTGCCAGGCCCCTAATCTGCCATAGGCCCCTATATACCACCTCCTCCTGCTGCTGCCAGGTCCAGAGTCTCTCATGGGTCCCTGTACGGCCTCCCATTGCTGCTGTCTCCATCGCCACACTCTGCTGCCATGTGCCACTTTCAGGTCTCTTCACACTGCTGGTGTGTTTAATTTTTGGACATAGGGTGCAGGCAGATTACGGGCCTCACATAGCTGCTGCCAGGCCCCTAATCTGCCATGGGCCCCTATATACCGCCTCCTCATGCTGCTGCCAAGTCTAGAGTCTCTCATGGGTCCCTGTACGGCCTCCCATTGCTGCTGTCTCCATCGCCACACTCTGCTGCCATGTGCCACTTTCAGGTCTCTTCACACTGCTGGTGTGTTAAATTTTTTGACATAGGGTGCAGGCAGATTACGGGCCTCACATAGCTGCTGCCAGGCCCCTAATCTGCCATGGGCCCCTATATACCGCCTCCTCCTGCTGCTGCCAGGTCCAGAGTCTCTCATGGGTCCCTGTACGGCCTCCCATTGCTGCTGTCTCCATCGCCACACTCTGCTGCCATGTGCCACTTTCAGGTCTCTTCACACTGCTGGTGTGTTAAATTTTTTGACATAGGGTGCTGCAAGATAACGGGCCTCACATAGCTGCTGCCAGGCCCCTAATCAGCCATGGGCCCCTATACCGCCTCCTCCTGCTGCTGCCAGGTCCAGAGTCTCTCATGCCATGTGCCACTTTCAGGTCTCTTCACACTGCTGGTGTGTTAAATTTTTTGACATAGGGTGCTGGCAGATTACGGGCCTCCCATAGCTGCTGCCAGGCCCCTAATCTGCCATGGGCCCCTATATACCGCCTCCTCATGCTGCTGCCAAGTCCAGAGTCTGTCATGGTCCCTGTACGGCCTCCCATTGCTGCTGTCTCCATCGCCACACTCTGCTGCCATGTGCCACTTTCAGGTCTCTTCACACTGCTGGTGTGTTAAATTTTTTGACATAGGGTGCAGGCAGATTACGGGCCTCACATAGCTGCTGCCAGGCCCCTAATCTGCCATGGGCCCCTATATACCGCCTCCTCATGCTGCTGCCAAGTCCAGAGTCTGTCATGGTCCCTGTACGGCCTCCCATTGCTGCTGTCTCCATCGCCACACTCTGCCATGTGCCACTTTCAGGTCTCTTCACACTGCTGGTGTGTTTAATTTTTTGACATAGGGTGCAGGCAGATTACGGGCCTCACATAGCTGCTGCCAGGCCCCTAATCTGCCATAGGCCCCTATATACCGCCTCCTCATGCTGCTGCCAAGTCCAGAGTCTCTCATGGGTCCCTGTACGGCCTCCCATTGCTGCTTTCTCCATCGCCACACTCTGCTGCCATGTGCCACTTTCAGGTCTCTTCACACTGCTGGTGTGTTAAATTTTTTGACATAGGGTGCAGGCAGATTACGGGCCTCACATAGCTGCTGCCAGGCCCCTAATCTGCCATGGGCCCCTATATACCGCCTCCTCATGCTGCTGCCAAGTCCAGAGTCTGTCATGGTCCCTGTACGGCCTCCCATTGCTGCTGTCTCCATCGCCACACTCTGCCATGTGCCACTTTCAGGTCTCTTCACACTGCTGGTGTGTTTAATTTTTTGACATAGGGTGCAGGCAGATTACGGGCCTCACATAGCTGCTGCCAGGCCCCTAATCTGCCATGGGCCCCTATATACCGCCTCCTCATGCTGCTGCCAAGTCCAGAGTCTGTCATGGTCCCTGTACGGCCTCCCATTGCTGCTGTCTCCATCGCCACACTCTGCTGCCATGTGCCACTTTCAGGTCTCTTCACACTGCTGGTGTGTTTAATTTTTTGACATAGGGTGCAGGCAGATTACGGGCCTCACATAGCTGCTGCCAGGCCCCTAATCTGCCATGGGCCCCTATATACCGCCTCCTCATGCTGCTGCCAAGTCTAGAGTCTCTCATGGGTCCCTGTACGGCCTCCCATTGCTGCTGTCTCCATCGCCACACTCTGCTGCCATGTGCCACTTTCAGGTCTCTTCACACTGCTGGTGTGTTAAATTTTTGGACATAGGGTGCAGGCAGATTACGGGCCTCACATAGCTGCTGCCAGGCCCCTAATCTGCCATGGGCCCCTATATACCGCCTCCTCATGCTGCTGCCAAGTCCAGAGTCTGTCATGGTCCCTGTACGGCCTCCCATTGCTGCTGTCTCCATCGCCACACTCTGCCATGTGCCACTTTCAGGTCTCTTCACACTGCTGGTGTGTTTAATTTTTTGACATAGGGTGCAGGCAGATTACGGGCCTCACATAGCTGCTGCCAGGCCCCTAATCTGCCATGGGCCCCTATATACCGCCTCCTCATGCTGCTGCCAAGTCCAGAGTCTGTCATGGTCCCTGTACGGCCTCCCATTGCTGCTGTCTCCATCGCCACACTCTGCTGCCATGTGCCACTTTCAGGTCTCTTCACACTGCTGGTGTGTTAAATTTTTGGACATAGGGTGCAGGCAGATTACGGGCCTCACATAGCTGCTGCCAGGCCCCTAATCTGCCATGGGCCCCTATATACCGCCTCCTCATGCTGCTGCCAAGTCCAGAGTCTGTCATGGTCCCTGTACGGCCTCCCATTGCTGCTGTCTCCATCGCCACACTCTGCCATGTGCCACTTTCAGGTCTCTTCACACTGCTGGTGTGTTTAATTTTTTGACATAGGGTGCAGGCAGATTACGGGCCTCACATAGCTGCTGCCAGGCCCCTAATCTGCCATGGGCCCCTATATACCGCCTCCTCATGCTGCTGCCAAGTCCAGAGTCTGTCATGGTCCCTGTACGGCCTCCCATTGCTGCTGTCTCCATCGCCACACTCTGCTGCCATGTGCCACTTTCAGGTCTCTTCACACTGCTGGTGTGTTTAATTTTTTGACATAGGGTGCAGGCAGATTACGGGCCTCACATAGCTGCTGCCAGGCCCCTAATCTGCCATGGGCCCCTATATACCGCCTCCTCATGCTGCTGCCAAGTCTAGAGTCTCTCATGGGTCCCTGTACGGCCTCCCATTGCTGCTGTCTCCATCGCCACACTCTGCTGCCATGTGCCACTTTCAGGTCTCTTCACACTGCTGGTGTGTTTAATTTTTTGACATAGGGTGCAGGCAGATTACGGGCCTCACATAGCTGCTGCCAGGCCCCTAATCTGCCATGGGCCCCTATATACCGCCTCCTCATGCTGCTGCCAAGTCCAGAGTCTGTCATGGTCCCTGTACGGCCTCCCATTGCTGCTGTCTCCATCGCCACACTCTGCCATGTGCCACTTTCAGGTCTCCTCACACTGCTGGTGTGTTCCATTTTTTGTCATAGGGTGCTGGCAGATTATGGGCCTCCCATAACTGCTGCCAGGCCCCTAATCTGCCATGGGCCCCTATACCGACTCCTCATGCTGTGACGTTGCAACAAGGTGGAATTCAACCCTACATATGTTAGACCGCCTTTACGAACAGCAAAAGGCCATCACAGATTTCCTGATGTTAAAAGCAGATAAAGGTACTCCCTGTGTAACTTAGATGTCAGCCATTGGCAGCTCATGCGTGACACCTGCGCTTGCTCAGGCCCTTTGAGGAGGCCACGCTATTCGTGAGTCGGCAGGACTATGGGATGAACGACGTCATTCCTCTGTTGCACGTCCTGGAACAAATGCTGTTAACAATGGCTGGTCAGGGTGCGGTAGACGTGGCGCACAGATCTCAACGCCACATGGCCCCTGTGGGGGCAGGACTGGAAGAAGAGGAGGAGGTAGAGGAGGACATTGGTGCTCAGGAATTATTGAGTGAAATGGGTGGTTTTTCCACTCAGCGGACAGGAGTGGAGGAGCAGGAGCATCTGGTAGAGGAGGAGGAAGAGGAGACAGAGGACCTAGACGCACCGTGGCAGTATGCTGTGGAGATGGAGGCAGGGAGTCCCTCGCATTCCTTGGCACAAATGGCCCATAGCATGCTCGGTTGCTTGCGTAGCGACAGCCGAATAATAACCATCAGACAGAGGGATGACTTTTGGCTGTCCACCTTGTTGGACCCTCGCTACCGTTCAAAAATGGTGGCCTTTTTCACACCTGCTGAGAGGGAGGCCAAAATAACGTACTATAAAAAACACCTATGTAGTCAGCTGGTCTCTGCCTGTCTGCGCCAACGTCCATCCTCAGACACTGTGGGCCCTGTGCGCTCGTGTTCCGCTGCCATGGCAGCAGGGGAGGGGTGGGGTGGTAGGAGCAGTGGCAGCTCCACCAGCAGCGGCTGCCTCAGTCTGCAGTCGATGATGAGTAGCTTTCTTCACCAGCGCAGTGAGGAAACTACTAACCAGCCGCAGCAGCAGCAGCAGCATCAGGTGGACCTGGAGCAGGAGCTCAAACAACAGGCTTAGGCCTACTTGGACAGCACCCTGCCAACCGAGGTAGACAATCCCCTTGACTACTGGGCAACGAAACTTGACCTTTGGCCCCAACTAGCTGAATTTGCCCTTGAAAGGCTGTCATGCCCGGCCAGTAGCGTGGCATCGGAGCGCGTGTTTAGTGCGGCAGGAGGTATTGCAACTCCGCGGAGGACACGACTGTCCACCCAAAGTGTGGAGAGACTCACGTTTGTGAAAATGAATCAGGCGTGGATTAGTCTGGATTTCAAACCACCAGTTCCTGACACAACTGACTAAATCCGCCATGAATCATGCCCCAAACATGTGCCACTTTCAGGTCTCCTCACACTGCTGGTGTGTTCCATTTTTTGTCATAGGGTGCTGGCAGATTACGGGCCTCCCATAGCTGCTGCCAGGCCCCTAATCTGCCATGGGCCCCTATACCGCCTCCTCATGCTGCTGCCAAGTCCAGAGTCTCTCATGGGTCCCTGTACGGCCTCCCATTGCTGCTGCCTCCATCGCCACACTCTGCCATGTGCCACTTTCAGGTCTCCTCACACTGCTGGTGTGTTCCATTTTTTGTCATAGGGTGCTGGCAGATTACGGGCCTCCCATAGCTGCTGCCAGGCCCCTAATCTGCCATGGGCCCCTATACCGCCTCCTCATGCTGCTGCCAGGTCCAGAGTCTCTCATGGGTCCCTGTACGGCCTCCCATTGCTGCTGTCTCCATCGCCACACTCTGCCATGTGCCACTTTCAGGTCTCCTCACACTGCTGGTGGGTTCCATTTTTTGTCATAGGGTGCTGGCAGATTACGGGCCTCCCATAGCTGCTGCCAGGCCCGTAATCTGCCATGGGCCCCCGTACCGACTCCTCATGCTGCTGCCAGGCCCGTAATCTGTCATGGGCCACTGTTGTCGCTTGTTGGCATATTCCGCTCGTTCAGATGCTCCTTCTCCTGCTACTCCTCTTCACGGATTCCGTCAGCAGTCTTTCTTGGAATCCGTTTCCAAGAGACAACAGTTTGCGAGCACGCACCCGACGGTGCAGAAGCTGAACGTCCTCCTGTCCAAGTTGCTGCTGCCAGGCTCGTAATCTGTCATGCGCCCCTGTACCGCCTCCTCATGCTGCTGCCAGGTCCAGAGTGTGTCATGGGCCCCCGTACCGACTCCTCATGCTGCTGCCAGGCCCGTAATCTGTCATGGGCCCCTGTACCGCCTCCCCATGCTGCTGCCAGGTCCAGAGTGTGTCATGGGTCCCTGTACGGCCTCCCATTGCTGCTGCCAGGCCCGTAATCTGCCATGGGCCCCTGTACCGACTCCTCATGCTGCTGCCAGGCCCGTAATCTGTCATGGGCCCCTGTACCGCCTCCTCATGCTGCTGCCAGGTCCAGAGTGTGTCATGGATCCCTGTACGGCCTCCCATTGCTGCTGTCTCTATCGCCACACTCTGCCATGTGCCACTTTCAGGTCTCCTCACACTGCTGGTGGTTTCCATTTTTGTCATAGGGTGCTGTATGGCCTCCCATTGCTGCTGCCTCCACCGCCACACTGTGGCTCCACACTCTGGTTTTGGCCCCGTGACTGCCCAAATGAGTGAAGTGTGCGGTGATTCTAAGATCGACGGCACTCATCTGCATGTCATACTGACTGACAGTATTATTTCTCTTCCCCAGCAGACTCCAAGGGCATTTAAATTAAAGGTACAGTGTTCTGCACTAATATTAAGTCTCTCTGAAGCCTAGAAACACCCTTTTTTAAGTTAAATTCACAGCGAATTTATTCGACTCGAATCGAATATTGTCCACGAATTCGCCGAATCAGTCGAATCGAATTTTTCATTTCTTCGCTCATCTCTACTCATGACTGCTGGAATCTATTGGGTTGCTATAGGCAGTACATCTTCCTTCAGGGTAGTTACATTCAACCCATTCTTGTTCGTGTAAACTAGATTTATATGTTATTCAAACTTCTTATTTGCTTCAGTACATTGCCATTTTTATCCTTTCTCTCATATGCCTCTGTTTCCAAATATTTTCTTCGTTTTACAATCTATCAGCCTATTTTATGTCTCATAATTATTACAAAGTTCATTTGATGTGGCCCATTCACAGGGTAATCTGTGCAATAAGCACAGTCGTATATCTGTTACGAGGGTGGAAAAATTAAGACTAGAAGGTCATACGTTTGAGAATTGTGATTAAGTTAATTAGAATTCTCTGGCATTCCAAGCCACTGATAGTACGGCTAGCTTGTAAAGCAGGTTCCATCTAATGTACAAATCTATCTCTCTCCGGTAATATTGCAGATAATAACCATGGTTCAGTTATGCTACAACAAGTCACATTTAGCATACAGGATACGGGACCTCATCATTGAAAGTGTCTCAAATGGAGTTTATGGTCTTTTTTCATTTTTTAACATATAATTGAATGCACTCAGTTTAAAGTAAACCTGTGTTGGCTCAAAAGAGGTTAAAGTAATTTTATCCTGGAAGAGTGTGTTGGCGGGTGGCAAGTTGACTCACCCCTGGCCTAAGCAAGCAGCCGAGCCAACCCCAAAAATAACACTGAACTTCTGGACAATGCAGGGCTTTACCCAAAAACTCTCCCCAATGTGTGGATGGTGGGTAGAGACCAACCCTTTCTCCATTCTCCTGGCTGAGTGCTTCATCCCCTTCACTCCCAGGGGCTCCAGCCTCTGGGCACCTTCTACAGCCAGGGAGCACCAGTAGATCTCTCTGTTTAGAGCAGCATTCTTACCAAGTAAAGTCACCATGAGGCTGGATGTGGTTAATCTTCTTTACTGAAAGCCTCAATCGATACATGTCGTCAATGTATCAACACAGTTCCAATAATGAATAGACTCTTGGTCCCAGACCTGCTGGTGGCTGCTCGTATCCCTGCAGATGGAGGGGCCACGTGTTCTTTCTGGCTAACCACAGGAGGGTCAGAGGAGTAAACCAGCTTTCAAAATCCACTACTTCTCTCCTGGAGCTAGGATGGGGAACCCCAGGGCACCCTGCCCTCTCCCAGGAGCTCATCAGACAACAGATGTTGCCTCTTTCCTCTTCCACCATCTAAATCACCTCCTTT
This sequence comes from Staurois parvus, assembly GCF_062004578.1. Classification (NCBI taxonomy): domain Eukaryota; kingdom Metazoa; phylum Chordata; class Amphibia; order Anura; family Ranidae; genus Staurois; species Staurois parvus. The sequence goes on from NW_028318505.1 coordinate 657,125, forward strand.
CTAGGTCCTGCCTAGTCTCCCAGCCTACTCCCAGGGAGAGGAGCCACCTTAAAGGGGAACCTGCTCTACTACCTGCCTACAAATAGACACTATCCAGTGCCCATACATTGCTCCCAATCCATGCACATAGGAAGGCAAGACTAAAACTCTTCTTCTCAATAACTTTCTTGAGGCAAGTAGTGAAGGCAGTCCAACCTTCTCTCCTACACTTGGAGTAGGATCTTCAAGAAGAAAAAGATTTGTGGTTTGCTGTCTTACCTTCTTGTGTACATTGTAGGAAGTGATGAAGCATGGAGTTTAACTGGCACCAATGGCTGGAATGTGAGGCAAGTGGGGACAATGTCAAGGGCACTTATTGTCCCCAGTCACTTTTAAGTGCAGTCACTGCTCAACTTCAGGAAATGCTTTTCTTTTATTTTGGATAGGGAAGGGTTAGAACACCTGCTAAGTTTTTACTTGTTATAAAGCAAGGTTCTAAAATCCTTCTAAACAAAGGGCCTTTAGACTTCAGAGGGGTCAGTGGGAGTAGAAAATGTCTCATGCTTGAGTGTCTGAGAGAAAGAACATTACATAGTGCCTGTGGTCAGAAGGAAGAGGAATAGTGCCCCATAATTACTTTCAGTGGGAGGAACAGTGCCCCATCATTGGTGTCAGTGGATGGAATAGTGCCCCATTATTGGTATCAGTGGGAGAAATAGTGCCCCATCGTTGGTGTCAGTTGGAGGAATAATGCCCCATCATTGGTGTTGATGGGAGGAAAAGTGCCCTATCATTTGTATAAGTGGGAGGAATAGTGCCCCATCATTGGTGTTGATGGGAGGAAAAGTGCCCTATCATTGGTTTTAGTTGATGGAATAGTGCCCCATTGTTGGGATCAGTGGGAGGAATAGTGCCCTATCATTGGTATCGATAGGAAGAACAGTGTCCATAATTGATGTCAGTGGGAGGAATAGTGCCCCATCGTTGGTGTCAGTAGAAGGAATTGTGCCCTATCGTTGGTGTCAGTGGAAAGAATAGTGCTTTGTATCAGTGGGAGGAGCAGTGCCCCAAGAGCCAGATAAGGGCAAACAAAGGGTCTCATCTGGCTACATTTGTATTGTATTCATATTTGCATTGCATGGGCATTATTCGCACATTTGAGAAATGCTATATATATTGGTAACTGGTCTGGGTCATTTCAACTCAGGGCTCAATTTTAGTTCCTTGTTATATATATTGACATATATGAGGGGTTGTTGGAAAGATATTTGGTGTTTTACAGTGTTGTTGCATGGTGGGTTACATTCATGGAATGCTTTGTACATGTATTGTGTGTCATTCATAATAAAGAATTGTTCTATTTCATGGTCAATTATTTAGGGAGTACTACTTTTGTGTGTTTCATGCAGTACATATGGTGGTCCCGTATGCACACACTAGTAATGCTATTGGCTCTCTAAGTACTCCTTTGATGTGGCACTACTTCTCTTCCAACATCTTTAGGTTTTTTTTATTTTATTTGATCACATTTTGGAGATATCTATTCACTTCCTGTCAGGACAGGAAGTTATTGAAAATATCTGAAATGGGGACACAGACAAAAACAAAAACACTTCTCAGTAGAGTAGTGAAGAATTTAAACTTCTAACAGTGTTTATATTGCTGTCTGTGTCTTCCTTGCCCAGTGATAACTGCCCCGCATTTGTTATATAGATGTCACAGAGAGAGACTCTCCAAAGGGTGAAAAACAGAAGAAAAACTTGGTGGAAATGTTAACTCTTACCCAGTGGTGCATTTACCCCTTGTGCTGCCCTAGCCAAGACAAAAATCAGCCACCTGACCCCCCCTCCCCCGGCCACATCCACCGCCACCCACAACACAGATAACCCTCTACTCTCCCTCTGCGACCACAAGGGAATTCCAGCCTATGTTCAGCTGTGGCGAAGAGGGCGACTCTGGGCTCTGGGTGAGGAGTGGCTCCATAGGGTCCTCATCTCCAACCGAGGGGATGGCTTGCTCCTGCTGGGGATAGGTGAATCTGCTTGGTGTGCAGGGGCAGGAGCGGGGAACCTGCAGGAGAGCCATGGGGGAGGCAGGGAGCTTGGATAAGCTTGTTGGGGAAGCCGCTGTCTTGTTACAGCAGGGGAGGTGCCTCCCCCCTAAAAATTGCTGCCCCAGGCAAATGCCTTGTTTGCCTTGTAGTAATTATGCCATTGCTCTTACTCACTCACAAAGCAGAAGAAAAAATGGCTGTAGTAAGTCTTTACAGGCAGCTTCCAGATTCCCAATACATAACACTTCACATGATGCAATGCAAGTTTCTGAACAACCAACTGAGATGCCTCCATGATTAAGACCCTTCAAGGGTGAAAGGCATTTGAAAAAGAGGCCCAGGGTCTGGTGGAAAACATTATTTGTAATGAATGGTTCTCTATGAAATAATGTGTACTGAAAAAGAAAGGAAAGGATTTGGTGGTGTTGAGGCTTCTTTCACTCTGAGATGCATCCATATTGGATTGTGGGATTCGACAAGGGCGTTCTTATATTGTGCCAAGTTTTGACGTACATAGGACATCTTGAGGCTCAATAGAGGTACTTGGAAGATATAAGGTACCTAATTTCCCAATATATGATTAGTTTATCCTGTTTTGTCTAACTATCAGTATACTTTAATGCAACCTTTACAACACAGAGGACCCCTTGAATAACTTTCCGATCACAGAGAACCCCTGCTAAAATTTACTCTATCTACAACTCATGATACATTGCTGTGATGGTCAGAGGGAAGAATGCTCCTTACACTTGTGGTCATTTAAAAAAATTACCCCCTTACAGATAGCTAAAAAGATCAATGGTGTCAGTGGCAACTTATCTGAGAGGCAGAAATTGCTCAAGGAACCCCTAGCAACCTCTGGAGGAACCCTGGTTGAGAACTCCTGCTTTAAAGTGAAACTTTTGGAAAATATAAAGTTAAATAAATTGCATTCTCAGTACTTTAGTATATTAGTTATCAGATGTCAAAAACTTGGATAGGCTGTCAAAACACACTTTTTACTCATCAGTTATGGCAGCACAGCCTCCAGCCCCCCCTTAAAACACTGATGTAGAAGCTAGAGTTTTCACATTTTTATTGTTGCAACCAATGTGGATGTATCTCCACACCTTGCTTTGCTCAGCCCTGTGATGTTAGTACAGCGATCTCCCCTGCTATTATGTTCTGACAGGTGGACTGCCTCCTCCAGGACACACTGATCAGAGCTTGTAGCCACTGGCTAGTTTTCCTGCATGCCCATTCAACAGAAGCCGGTCTTGAGACCGGCTTCAGTCAGACAGGGAGCTGTACATACGGGCTGAAAGTTTGGCCGGGTCTTGCCAAACCAACCATTTTCGGACAATATTTGGCCCATGTGTACCTGGCATAACAGTACCCTAGAGGTCAGGAGAATATTCTCACCTGCCCTAATGCTTACTGTCATTTCAAGCTGGGTCACTTGTACACATGTGCAAGCCAGAAATTTTCATTTTGTTTAGTGTTTTTCAGATGCATTTATTAATTAAAGTATTTATTTTCATCATATTTGTTATGTTGAATCAATTCATTTTGGAACTTGTTTCGTATCTTCGGCATTCGATTTGTAAATTTGTTGGTCTGGGTGGATTCAAAAAACATTAAGCAGTTTTTCTGGAAGATTGCTATATATTCGATATACGTATCATGAATCAGACAGATTAGAATCATAAGGATTCAATATTTTCGGCAGCTTGTCCAACCCACAAAGAGAAATGGCCCAAGCTGATTGGACAATATCAACAGGCGTCATGTGCATCTGAAATGCAATGAAATTCAGATCCATTCGCTAACTGAATCTGAATGAATTAAAAATTTAATTCAATTCCCCACAGGCCCAAACCACTATCGCATCATGTGATGTCATCCTAATGAAACAAATGCATTTGTTATTTTGGATACTTCTGAATCTCCGAAAATTAAATTTTCCTCCAAAAAACAAATCAAATTGAAACATATTTTCCTTGCAGGAGCAAACCGGATCATGCTTTGCTGGTTTTTTGCCTTCCTTTGGATCAACTCTGGGTGTAGGATTATAACTTCTTTTTTTTTAATGGTTGGACTGGATGGACTTTTGTCTTTTTTCAGCCAGACTAATTATGTAACTATGAATTGCACATGTCTAGTCACGTGTTACAGTGACAACTGTCAATTCATTTCACTTTGGAAAGATTCCCTTACTTCCTGCTATTTCCAGAGCAGAAAGTGAGAGCGAACCTCCCCAATGGGGACACAGACAGCAATTACATTTTGACAAAGGTCCTATCACTTTTCAATTCTTCTAAAGTTTTCATTTGTCTTGATTTTCTACATTGGATAGATTGTCTCTATTAGATGTTCTCTTACTTCTTGCCCCAAGAAAACCCAACCCCAGTTTTAACCATTCTTCTACTCCATGTAAAACTAAAAAAAAAAAGGACATTTGGCTGATTTTACATTTTATTTTAAATCTCAAATTTTAAATTTTAAATCTCAAAAATAATGAACAGGCCAGAACACCATAGGCCCTAACTCACTGTAAAAACTGTAACTTGTTTTATGTTCTACATATACAGATGTCCATGGATACAATGAACATAGATTCCTCTGGTGTTTCTTGTACTTTTATTAAACTATCAATCTGCAACAGTTGGAAAATGGATAAAAATAGATTGGATCATGTCCCACTCTCAACAAATTACACTCATCAAATTCCACTTTAACCCCCCCAAAAAATTTCAGCAAGATAAAGTTGAGCAGTCCAACTTTTTGGAATTTGTGATATTTTTTTTACTTTTTTTATAAACTCCCGTTTCATATTTCATTTCTCCTCATCGCTTTACCAGCTTGAAATAAAAAGGAAGACTCAATAAGATGTATTGACAAAACAAAGTGGAACAACTTGCAAAGTAATAGAACTCAATGAAAAAGTTACCAGTGGTCATGTGTATATACAGTATATATATATATATATATAAATATATATATATATATATATATATATGTATATTCTTCTAAAGTTTTCGTTTGTCTTGATTTTCTTCATTGGATAGATTGTCTCTATTAGATTTTCTCTTAGAAAACCCAACCCCAGTTTTAACCATTCTTCTACTCCATGTAAAACTAAAAAAAAGTACATTTAGCTGAGGATTTAACATTTGATTTTAAATCTCAAATTTTTAATTTTAAATCTCAAAAATAATGAACAGGTCAGAACGTCATAGGCCCTAACTCACTGTAAAAACTGTAACTTGTTTTATGTTGTACATATACAAATGTCCATGGATACAATGAATGTAGATTCCTCTGGTGTTTCTTGTACTTTTATTAAACTATCAATCTGCAACAGTTGGAAAATGGATAAGAATAGATTGGATCATGTCCCACTCTCAACAAATTACACTCATCAAATGTCACTTTAACCCCCAAAAAGTCTCAGCAAGATAGAGTTGAGCAGTCCAACTTTTTGGAATTTGTGATATTTTTTTCACTTTTTTTATAATCTCCCGTTTCATATTTCATTTCCCCTCATCGCTTTACCAGCTTGAAATAAAAAGGAAGACTCAATAAGATGTATTGACAAAACAAAGTGGAACAACTTGCAAAGTAATAGAACTCAATGAAAAAGTTACCAGCGGTCATGTATATCGATAGCGCAGTCAGGTCCGGTGATGTATCGAAAGGCTTGCGAAGGGAAAAATAGTTGCTCGCTGCTCCCCCTTCCTTATTTCCATGCAGCCCCTGAAAATCATATTACTATATGTGTATTTTTCTCCGCAGTGGCCGGTGAGTTGCCGGGCTTCATTTATCAAAGTGGGAGAAGTGAGGCGCGCATAAGAGGGATGAAGATTCGTCCGCCTTTTCATAGCAAACATTAATCAGCTGCAAGGTTGTTACGTTCACTTCATCTGTTATAAAACCAACTCATTCTTTGCACCCCAGCAGTACGCACTGTATCGCCGCCAACTGCAGAGACTGTAAAATGCAAACTGAAAGTCACCGGTATAGACAAGGGCTAGAAGACCTGGGAAGACCTACTCACCTTCCATAATTTGCATAGTATATGACAAACATGGGCAGCACAGTGGCTAAATGGTTAGCCCTTCCGCCTGGCAGTACTAGAGTCGTTGGTTTGAATCCCAACCACAGCACCACCTGCCTGGAGTTTGCATGTACTCCCTGTGCCTGCGTGGGTTTCCCCAGGGTACTTTGGTTTCCTCCCACACTCCAAATACATGCTGGTAGGTTAATTGGCTCCTGTCTAAATTGGCCCTAGTATGTGTATGAATGTGAGTTAGGGACCTTAGATTGTACGCCCCTTGAGGGTTAGGGACTGATGTGAATGTACAATATATATGTAAAGCGCTGCGTAAATTGACAGCGCTATACAAGTATCTATAATAATAACATGCAATGAAATGTTGAGATCAGAAGAAAGTTGAGTTTGGTTGGATACTATGGGTTAGCGTGGCAATAGATGGGCATATCTGTCCCAAAACAATAGATGCCGATAAATCTTGTTGGAATCTTATTTGCTTGTTGATTCAGCCAGTTGACAATTTTCCAACATGTCCAAAAACCTTTCTGTGTGATAAACTCATTCTCGCATTGTTTGCTAACTCCCACAGAGCCCAGTCCTTGAAACTGATGGTGGTAGCATTAGTGACCACATATACACTTTGACCATCATCATTGCCCTTGACTGAGCCTAATAGAAAAAGCTTATTAACCTCTTGCCCAATTACAGCCAATAGAAGTTACTATTTGGCAAAAATGTCCTCATGTTGGTGAAATGCATTGGTATTAATAGTCTATACTTTCCTTTCTCAACCTTTTTTACCTCTTAAAATAATTTTCCAGGTGTCTACATGCCAGCATACCAGTGATAGAGCTCCAGATATGACCTCTCCCTCTGGACCATTGCATTGCATAAGAAGGAAAGAACTAGGACCACTAGTGTTCTACTTCATTTTTCCTCATACTTCATATTCCCAGCGAAGTGAGAAACATACCTTCCTAAAACATTACGGAATCGATCCTGGAACCTTGACAATGGTGGAGTTTGGGAGACTGGCCATTCAAACTTGTCTCTTCCTTACAATAAGTTGTTTTTTGAGCACCGACTCACCCCATCACGTAGTTACCTGTCAATGTTATACTGCCATTATCATGTACCAGGTGATGGAGGCCAATGGAGAGAGGGCTTCTCTTGCGGCTACGTTCCAGACTCCCCTGAGAGTGGGACAGTGGGAGTCAGGCCCAAAGTGGCACAAGTCACCTATAGGAGTGCTGGTTGGTGGTCCACCCAGAATTACAGCTGATGTATGGAGATAGGTCAGGACAGGTGGCGCCTGTGCATGGTATGCAAGCCCTTCCGGAATTTAGAGATTTACTGGGTAGTCGGTTCAAGCCAAAGTCAGGTATCAGGTGGGAATCAGAGCAGACGTAGTCAGATGGGATAGCCAAGGTCACACAAAGAGGAGCGAAGGACAGAGAGAGAGAGAGTATCCGTAAGCCAAGCCGAGGTCAGATCAGGGGTTAAACAGAGTAGGCAGGTCCAATAGCAAGCCAGGTCGGTATCAGGAAATCACAGGTCACAGGAAACAGGAGCAAGGCACGGGGAGCTAGAGATCATCCAGCAACTTGAGGAAGTAATGAGCCTCCTTATCAAGGCCGTCTGGCAGCAAACTGAGGTTGATGTGTGCTTCTGCGGCCATGCAGAGTACTGGCAGAAATGCCAGATCTTCCAGAACTTCTGTTGTGGACAGGACCCTGACAGCCATGTACCAGGAAGATTGAAAAATAGATAAAACGCTTACCTTAATTTTCCTTTCCTTGTACTTATCCATGGCAGCATACAAACCCACCTTTGGCAAGTATACCTTTACAGAGATTACCAGGAGTTTTAAATATGAATGGCCCAAAACAGTGCCACATCCCTATTAAAGATCAACTCAACATTTGACATGCTGGGATTTTGCAGGCACAACAAGTCTATTTTTTCTTTTAAAACTTTTATTGATTTTTGTATGAATAAACTGTATTTTTAAAGAAAAAATAGACTTGTGCCTTCAAAATCCCACCGTGTCAAAGTTTGAGTTGAGTTATACCAGGAGGTTTAGTTCTTTCTTTTTTATTCTATTCACTGGTCCTGAGCAAGGGACTAGAGATGGAGCTTTATCAGTGCCATGGGTAGGCAACAGAAAAGGAAAATTATGGTACGTGTTTGCTACAATTCCATTTTCAGGTCCTTTTGAATGCCTTCTACAACCAATACCGCAAGGGTCAGTGGCAAAAATGCAGCTTACATTGGCAGTCAGTGGGAAGAATTCCCCCATTTCAGCTAAAAAGAGATCACTGTTGTCATGCTGCCAAGTGGTGTTGGGCCTGGAAGCAGGCAGCACAAACAGATGGGAGGTATATCAGCCAAAGCTCAAGGAACCCCTAGCAACCTCTGGAGGAACCCTGGTTAGAATAGATTGTCTATATGATGGTGGGTTTTTCTTCTTCAACCCCTTGATGTGGACCTCACACAAATACACTGCACTGGGCTTTTTTCCATGGGGCCGCACATTTGCATATCTCCCCTTGTGCTTGGACACAGAGACCAGGATCTAAATGTAAGCCCTAGGTCCCATACTAATGACTGGGACCCACAACTCCCGATTCAGGGTTACCTGACCGCTGTGATAGCCTCTGATTGGCTATGACAATGATTAGTCACTGTGAAGCCCGCCCCCGTGTTTTCTCTCTCTAAATGGAGGAGAGAGATACATTGTATCTTTCTCTAATTTCAGAGAGAAAAAAAAGCATCAGTGTGTAAAATAAATATTAAAATATAAAAGAAAAAATAAAGAAAAAATACCTAGATCAAGGTTTGATCTAGACCAGTTCCAGGGTTGGTGTTTGGGTCAAGTAAGGGTCAAAGGTCAATCTCAGGGTCAAAGGTCAGGATCAGTATATTTTGGGCAGGATTTTTTTTTTTAAATTAATATCAGTGTCAGTTAGTGCCAGTGTGTTTAAGGTAGGACAAAAAAAAGCATTATGCACACTATTGTTTTTTGGGCTGTACTAAGGGTACAAACAATAACTAACATACACATATGTGGCATCTCTGTGATTGTCAGGAGCAGGAGAATTTATTTTGAGTTGCTCTTTGGTGGTAGGTTAAGGTAGTACCAAGAAATATACAGCTACATTTAAAAAAAAATTTTTTTTTAATATTATGGACCAGTTTCCTTTATTATTTATTTCAGGTACTTTTATAGCGCCATCAATTTACGCAGCGCTTTACATATATATTGTACATTCACATCAGTCCCTAACCCTCAAGGGGCGTACAATCTAAGGTCCCTAACTCACATTCATACATACACATACTAGGGACAATTTAGACAGGAGCCAATTCACCTACCAGCATGTCTTTGGAGTGTGCAAGGAAACCCACGCAGGCACAGGGAGAACACGCAAACTCCAGGAAGGTGGTGCCATGGCTGGGATTTGAACCAATGATCCTAGTACTGCCAGGTGGAAGTGCTAATTATTTAGCCACTGTGCTGCCCATCTTTGATAACAAAAAGAAAATCAGGAGATATCCATAACCATTTACCATCAAATGAAGGTCCAATTTGTCATGAAAAAAACAAGGTATAATTTACCTGGATACACAAAGTAGTTGTGATGATATGTACGACTTCACTAACACATGTCAAAGTTGTAAAACTGTGCTTAGGCATTAAGATTTGTTTTACCCTTAGGCATGAAGGGGTTAACTAGCCTGGACACGGTCTTATGAAAAAAATAGGGACATCTTAAATTAGCTGTGAATGTGACATTAGATATTGAGGAACAGAGAAACCCCAACACTAACCCTAAACCTAGTAGTAACCCTAAGCCTTTATCCACAAAGCCATATTATTATTATTATTATACAGTATTTATAAAGCACCGATAGTTCGCTCAGCGCTGTACATTACAAAGGGGGACAGAACATGTGACAGAACAATACCAATACAATGCAAAACATGAGGGGATCGAGGGCCCTGCTCCTTGGAGCTTACAATCTAGGAGGGAGGGGATGGTGGCACAGGAGGAGATAGCTGTGGGGGATGGAGTGGTAGGAAGAGTGGAGGAGGTCGGCAAGTAAGCAGGGGGTGGGGTAGGCTTCCCTGAAGAGATGGGTTTTCAGGCTGTGCCTAAAGGAGAGGAGAGTAGGTGATAATCTGATGGGTTGGGGCAGGGAGTTCCAGAGGATGGGTGACACCCTGGAGAAGTCCTGGAGGCGGGCGTGGGAGGAGGAGACCAGGGAACTAGAGAGAAGGAGGTCTTGTGAGGAGCGGAGTGTGCGTGTTGGGCAGTACTTGGATATTAGGTCAGTGATGTAGTTCGGGGCAGTATGGTGGACAGCTTTGTACGTCAGTGTTAGGATTTTGAATTTGATCCGTTGCGCAATCGGAAGCCAGTGGAGGGATTGGCAGAGGGGGGTGGCGGAGATGGAGCGGTTGGAAAGGTGAGTGAGTCTGGCAGCCGTATTCAGGATCGACTGATTTGTGTCCAAATACATTTTGGCTAAGCAATACCCACAGACAAATTTTAGGCAAATTTGAAAAAAGGTGAATCTGCAATTTTGCTGCAAAGTTCGATATGATCACTCCACTTATCTCTACTACTCACATAAAGTTCCAGAAAACCAATCTGCTCCATTGTAAAGGACCCACATACGTAAAAGCCCCTCTGTGTGCAAGAGTCCATTGTTTGGCAATAAGACAAATAATCACTACGTTTACAAGTAAAATCTGGTGCAGCTCTGCTTAGAAACCAATCAGCTTCCAGATTTTATTGTCAAAGCTTAATTGAACAAGCTGAAGGTAGAAGCTGATTGGCTACCAAGCACAGCTGCCCCAGATTTTGCACTCTCCAGTTTTAGTAAATCGACCCCATAGAGTAGTGATGGTGAACCTTTTAGATACCGAGTGCCAAAACTCCAACCGGAAACCCAAATGATTTATCTCAAAGTGCCAACACTGCCATTAAACCTGAATCTCCTAGATTGCAAGCTCCTAGGATCAGGGCTCTCCTATCCCTCTTGTATTGAACTGTATTGTTGCTGTATTGTCTCCCGTTATATTGTAAAGTGCTGAGCAAACTGTTGGCGCTATATATATATATATATATATATATATATATATATATATATAAAGTTCCACTGACCACCAGCACAAGGGGGCACATTTCCACTGACCACCAGCACAAGTGGGCAAAGTTCCACTGACCACCAGCACAAGGGAGAAAAGTTCCACTGACCACCAGCACAAGGGGGGCAAAGTTCCACTGACCACTAGCACAAGGGGGCAAAGTTCCACTGACCACCAGCACAAGGGTGCAAAGTTCCACTGACCACCAGCGCAAGGGGCAAAGTTCCATTGACCACCAGCACAAGGGGCAAAGTTCCGCTGACCTCCAGCACAAGGGGGCAAAATTCCACTGACCACCAGCACAAGGGGCAAAGTTCCAATGACCACCAGCACAAGGGAGTAAAGTGCCACTGACCACCAGCACAAGGGGGCAAAGTTCCACTGACAATCAGCACAAAGGGGCAAAGTTCCAGTGACCACCAGCACAAGGGAGGCAAAGTTCCACTGACCACCAGCACAAGGGGGCAAAGTTCCACTGACCACCAGTACAAGGGGGCAAAGTTTCAATGACCACCAGCACAAAGGGGCAAAGTTCCAGTGACCACCGGTACAAGGGGCAAAGTTCCACTGACCACCAGCACAAGGGTGCAAAGTTCCACTGACCACCAGCACAAGGGGGAAAAGTTCCACTGACCACCAGCACAAGAAGGCAAAGCTCAACTGACCACCAGCAAGCTAAAATCTTGTGTTAATAAAAATGAATGTGTTAAAACTCACAGCCAGTCCAATATATACTGTATATCCTTGGCAGCGCACTGACCGGCCATGGGAAAGCTCGGACGAGTTGCGGCTAATGAGTGGCGGTTCATGACGTCATCGCGTGGCACCACTACTCCTTCCGGAGCATGTGCGTGGTCCCTATGTGCGCTGTTATTCGATGCCCAGCTGCTGGGGCGATGCTGGGGCGGCTTGGCTTGCGTGTCGACAGAGAGAGCTCTGCGTGCCTTCTGCAGCATGCGCGCCATAGTTTCGCCACCACTGCCATAGAGTATTTAACTCAAACATTGTCACCTTAGTATCTGCACAATGACTGGATTTCTTGCAGGCTGCCATGCTGATGCACAATGTGCTGACAAGGATTCAGATGAATGTCACGTGACCACTAGATAAAAGTACAAAAAGCTACTTTTAAATTTTTTTTTTGTCTTTGGAAAAATGATTTACTCTTATCCTCTTCCTGCACCTCACTTAGATCATTTTCCACAATTTGGGGTTATATCTACTTTAAGAGCATCCATATTTAAAGAGAAAGGAATATATAGTGGGATTGTGTATACTTTTTTATGTTTCATTTAAATGTTAAAACAATTTATGTCATTTATCGAAATGTTCAAACAAATCCGTTTTTCTTTTTCTGTGGTCGGGTATATGAAATGCTGTGTATGTGTTTTAGCCAGGGGCAGACTGACAACTCATGGGGCCCCCGGGCAATAGGGGATTATGGGGCCCCTGTGTCCTCGCCCACACTCAAATCACACCCAAAAAAGCCTATGAAAGGTACCAGGGACATCTCATGGGGCCCCCTACTGACCCCGGGCCCTCGGGCAGTGCCCGAGTTCCCCAATGGTCAGTCCACCCTTGGTTTTAGCATGTACTCCCAGAATGCACAAGTGTGATGGGGCCCTTAGAGTTTCCTCTTAAACACTATCAGTCAACAATTGGACAGGACACAGGGACTAATCTGGGTGGTAATTCAGAGCCAGATCTTTTTCATTTAAAAATTAGATGGATCTTTATTATTGTTCTCTTTTGAAATCATTTAATTTGTGTTATCGTCCTATTTTTAGCCTGCAGGAAACCCTCTCTAATTCAATTTCTGTTCAAGAAGCCTATAAACAAGCAGCCATTATTTGGGTTCCTTTGTACTTATTATACGTTGTACATCCCTGGTTTATGTTGGCTGACATGAATTACATTTTCTTTTCTTATTTGTTCTTTCTTTATTTTAATTCTTATATAGAATATTTATATTCTTATTTTATGCATCAAAGCTTTCTTCAACTGCGATGTTTTATTTTGCTGTACTTGTGTGCTTTATTGTGCTCTTTTAATTCAGTTTTTTTGGGGGGCTGACTAAATTAATTATCTCCTAGATTGTAAGCTCCCAGGATCAGGGCCCTCCTATCCCTCTTGTATTGAACTGTATTGTTGCTGTGTTGTCCCCCGTTATATTGTAAAGCGCTGAGCAAACTGTTGGCGCTAAATAAATCCTGTATAATAATAATAATATATAAATCCTGTATAATAATAATAATAATAATATATAAATCCTGTATAATAATAATAATATATAAATCCTGTATAATAATAATAATAATAATATATAAATCCTGTATAATAATAGTAATAAATTATATTGGGGCGGCACAGTGGCTTAGTGGTTAGCACATCTGCCTTGCAGTAAAATGGGTCATGGCTTCAATTCCTGACCATGGTGCCTCCTGCATGGAGTTTGCATGTGCTCCCTGTGCTTGGGAAGGGTTTCCTTTGGGTGCTCCAGTTTCCAAAGACATGCTGGTAGATTAATTGGATCCTGTCTAAATTGTCCTAGTATGTGTATGTATGAATGTGAGTTAGGGACCAGGGGCGGACTGACCATTTGGAAAGTCGAGCACTGCCCGAGGGCCCGGGGCCAGTAGGGGGCCCCATGAGATGCTCCTGGTACCTTTTTCATAGGCTTTTTTTAATTTGGCCAAGGACACAGGGGCCCCATGATCCCCTATTGCCCGGGGGCCCCATGAATTGTCAGTCCGCCCCTGTTAGGGACTTTAGATTGTACGCCCCTTGAGGGTTAGGGACTGATGTGAATGTTCAATATATATGTAAAGTGCTGCGTAAATGGATGGCGCTATATAAGTACCTGAAATAAATAAATATAGTCATGACCAAAAATATTGCCCCTCCACCTGCATTTCTGTCTGATAATGCACAACTTTGCCCAGGAAATTGTTGCAATTACAAATGTTTCTGCGTTCTCATGTTTATTTCTTTTGTTTGTATTGGTATGACCAGGGGCGGACTGACAACTCATGGGGCCCCGGGCAATAGGGGATCATGGGGCCCCTGTGTCCTTGCCCAAACTCAAAAAAGCCTATGAAAAAGGTACCAGGAGCATCTCATGGGGCCCCCTACTGACCCCCCAGGCAATAGGGGATCATGGGGACCCTGTGTCCTTGCCCAAACTCAAAAAAGCCTATGAAAAAGGTACCAGGAGCATCTCATGGGGCCCCCTACTGACCCCCCGGGCAATAGGGGATCATGGGGACCCTGTGTCCTTGCCCAAACTCAAAAAAGCCTATGAAAAAGGTACCAGGAGCATCTCATGGGGCCCCCTACTGACCCCCCGGGCAATAGGGGATCATGGGGACCCTGTGTCCTTGCCCAAACTCAAAAAAGCCTATGAAAAAAGTACCAGGGGCATCTTATGGGGCCTCCTACTGACCCCGGGCCCTCGGGTAGTGCCCGAGTTTCCAATTGGTCAGTCCGCCCCTGGGTATGACACAACAAAGTGGAGAAACAAAAAGCCAAATTTGACACATTCCACGCAAAACCCCCAAAAATGGACAAAATGATTGGCACCTTCTCAAAATTGTATGAAATAATTGCATTCCAAGTTTGTGATGCTTCTGTAATTTGTAAATAAACTCACCTGTATCCATGAATAGGTGCTGACAATATAGAAGTCGCACCGTCAACCAGTTAAAATGGTGAAAATTTTATAAAATGATTGGCAACCTCAATTTAATATTTGGTAGCGCACACCCCTTGGAAAAAATTACTGAAATCAATTGCTTCTTGTAACCATCAAGGAGTTTATTTTACACCTCTCTAATGGAATTTTTGACCACTGCTGTTTTGAGATCTCTCCACAGTTGGGGATCATATCTGACACCTCCGTATAAGAGCTCATTTTTATTATTTGTGCATTAACCTCCTTGGCGGTATTCCCGAGTGTAGCTCGGGGTAACATTTCAGTACCACAAACGGTAACCCCGAGCTACACTCGGGAATACCATGCGGCACTGCTCCGGCATTTGTTCTTCACGTACCTTACCCTGCGCTCCCGCGATGTGTCCCCTGCAGCGTCCCCGGCCATCTCCTCCGGCCGATGCCGGCATCCGGCTTCTGTGTCCTGTCCCTGTGACGTCGGGACGTACGGGCGCTGCTGGCGGCGGGAAATTTAAAAATTTTAAAAAATGTCTTTTTTTTTTTTTACATTTTACATAGTAAAACATTGCTGTCTCAACCAATTTCACATACATCTTGTCCCTAATGCTTTGTCCGGCGCCCTGCCTGCATTTTGACTGTTCTTTCTGCCTGGAAACTGAGAAATGTCCATGGCATCCAAAAAGTGTCCCTTTAGGTCAAAAGCGGTTTTAGACCGGCTAGAGAACAGCGATAGTAAATCAGAACCACTTGCAGAATTGAGTGATAATGATTCGTGGGGGAAATTCGTCATCAGACACTGAAAACGATTTTGCGACTTTGCTCAGTGATGTGCGAACTTGGCGCTATATTTCACATTTCAGTGTTTTTGGTTTGATTATAATATTGAATTAAATTTATTATTATTATATTATTATTTTTTATGATTATTTATTAAATTATAATTTATGATTACGTGTTTCAAATTTTATCATACCCGGGATGTTTACTAGACTCTTGTTCAGACAGATTTCAGTGAGTTATTCCTAAGAATTACAGGCCTACAATAAAAAAACTACATATTTCCATGCAAAAAAATGGTACCGCTTTCAGCACCAAAAATCGGAAAGAATCATACCGCCGAGGAGGTTAAAATAAAGTTATTTGCTCCGAGGAGATGAAAACTTCAAAATCTCCTAGAAAAAGAGGGCCTCAAGGTCTCAAAAGCAGTAGTCTGGGACTCCCAAATCAAACACCTATATGCATACCAAACTGAAGAAATTTGTTATGGATTTAACCAGGACTCATGGTTTTTTTATATATATATATATATATATGTAAATACTTGTTAATAGTGTATCGGCATAGATACACAGGCTGATGGTAAAAAGGGTATTCAATGAACAGCTTCTTTAATGAAAAAACATCTTTAAAAACATACAAAACAAAACAATGAAGCACCACACATCCACAGATCCCATACTAAACCCCTAAGGGTGAGGAACATAGTGAACCAAACATTGAAATATGTATTATTCCAAAGTAACTATATCAGCTTCGTATTGCAGGGTAGAACCAATAAAGCCCCCATTATAAGAGACAATTCATGAATTGTAGTAATGCGCCTTTCAAAGGGGACGTGCTTGGTAGATGAAAAGTATATATATAACGTAAACATGCAGTCCAGAGGAGGAACTTGATGCTATGTCAACCTCCCTCATGCATTGAATAGATGACCCAGAGCGTCTTGTAATAAATGGTTGCAGAGCCCAAATGGAAGACAGTGATTATTTTATATTCCAGAGGAGGAAACAAGTTAAATTTGAGTATAATGTGGTATAAATTGTTGCACATCTTCACCCCCCCCCCTCTAGCACCCAAAAGGAATAGGGGGAATAGGGGTGCTATCCCAGGGAGGATTAGAATGAACAAGACCTCCATCATACATGAACAGCGTTGGTTTTCCAATGGCAATGATGTAGACAAGTGAAGAAACAGTCCCTTAGATTAGACAAAGGAATAAGGGTGCCATCCCAGGGGGGGTTTGAGTGAACACAGCCTCCCTCATACATAGACCAAATACATCTTCCAGTAGCAACTGTGTAAATACATGAATGGAGCAGTCCCTAGGAGCATACTAGAGCATGGGTCCCTTTAAGTAAATACAGTTCATGATACAGGAGCTGAATCCAGTGTGGATTAATACTTATCAGGCTGAGGCATGAGCCATCATTGGTGGATCTGGGGGTGTGGAGGCGCCCTTCCTGACCGGTTTCGCCGGTGTAAACCAGCTGCTTCAGAGGTAGGCTTCAAAATTGTTTTGAGCTGAAAACTTCCATATTATCTAGACCAGGGGTCCTCAAACTACGGCCCGCATGCGGCCCGCTGAGGACATTTATCTGGCCCGCCGGGTGTTTTGAAATATTTGGCATCCCCCTGCGTACATTCACGGCGGCATCCCCTGCGTACTTTCATGGCGTCTAGTCTTGTATGGTCTGCGGTGGTGTCTTTGGTCGGTGTTCAGACAGGGAAGCGGTATCCTAACGGAAGTACCCAAGTGCAGTCTGGGGACGGTTCCGTTACATACGATGGCGCGGAATGGTAGACAGTCCTTAGAGATAATTCCCCTAGAAAGACAAGCAGTATATTCTAAATTTGCTGGAGGAAGGGGGTGTATTTCACTTTTTGGCCAGCCTGGAGGTAAGCTTTAAAGTATACATTAAAGTTGGATTCTTGCCTAACCACATCTATTTTTAAAAATGTTGCCTACCCTGTGTTTACAAAAAAAATGCCTTTTTTTCAGCCTACACAGGCCTGATCACATGATGCCACAGCTCTGGCTTCTCAGTGTCAGGGAGCAGGGAGATGAGGGAGCACTGACAATTCCTGGGAGTTCCGGGAGCAATTATGTCACCCATAGGCTGCCAATCATTGTCCGTGCTTCCTCCTCTCCCCTGCAGCTGTTGCTCACTGATACAGGGGAGCCGGAGCTGCAGGATTATGTGAGTGTGGGCAGCATAGCTAGCAGGAGGAGGGTGGGGACACATTTAAGAAAAATTATGGATAAGCAGCAATTCCACTTATATTCTAACATTTAAATTACATTGCCCATATATTTTCCTTCATGTTTTTGAAATGTACAAAAATGACCTGTTTTGTTTTAATGTATAGAGATTGGCTCCGCTTTGTCTTTGCTGCTAATTCAGATTAGTATTTAGAGAATGCAGAGCTGTTAAGACAGTTAAATTGCAACCGAGATCCTTGTCTTAAAAAAGAAATCTTGGAGGGCACGGTAAAGCTACTCCAAGAAGAGGACAGTTGATATCCAGCCATGGGAATTTTGACTAACGGGTGTGTTAAACTGCTGTTTGATGCTTAAACCGCCACAAAGAAAAGCAGTAAAAGCCATGGATTAAAGTTACCATTCAAACTTTGCCAATCCTACTCCCGTTTTTTTTTTTATTTTAACCACCAGCATTTAAAAAATCACACACACCTATAATGATCAACAAATAAATAAAAAAAAAAAAACACCAACCACCAAAAATCTACCTTTTTTTGTAGTCATCCTGCCCATAACAACCAACTTCACTCATGTTTCTTCTTTCAGTTTTGGTAAAGTAAGGAATAGTTAAAATCTCAATCATGTTTTTTTTTTTTTTCATTTTCCCATTTTGTGTCCTATTGGGGAGATTGGAGAGATTACCTTCACTTCCTATCCTGTAGGATCAACAGGCAATAAGGTGAGAACTTTCCAAAGTGATGTAAATTTGTTCTTAAACAGTTGTCACCCATTAGAAGATCTTGGACAAATCTCTTTTTCCACTTGGATCCTAAAATCTTGTGAATCTTTGCTCCTTCATCAGGTTCTTTCCTAGGATGCCTCTTTGTAGACCTTGGTGGTCTCGTAATTTTTTGGGATAACTATTATGCCATTTTTGAGGGCATTTATTACTATAAAAGAACATTCTTATTCCTTTTCTCTAAGACGTGACTGAGATGGTAATAAACAAGTTTTTTTGTTTTTTTTTTAAGTCCACAAACGTGCGAATAACGAAAAAACCCCTAAGTGAATCACAATCAAAAAGTGCAAGTGCAAAACACCGCACGAAAAAGTGCACTTAGGGGTGTGCTTTGTCCTTCCCCCAAAGGGGATGGACCTCTACCCTGATCCCCCGGGGCACGAAGCTCCTGACAGGGACAAGGTTCCCATTTGGTCCACCTAGCCAAAAGGCCTGGCGGACCACCGTTCCTTGTGGCCAGCCGAAGCCGGCCACACAGTACTTGGTCAGGGGGCTCTCCCGGAGAGAAAACCCCCTAGGGACAGGGGAGGAAGGAACCAAAAGGCCACACATCCTCCCCCTAGACTTCAGGGCAGGCCCGAGGACCCACACCCTCCATCCTGTGAGGAAATAAAACACACACATAAGAGTGAAAAGTGACAAAACGTGGGAGATAAATAAATAAATAAATAAATAAAAATTAAAAAAGTGGTCGTGCCAAATGTGCACAGACCAGGCCCAAAAAACATTGCCCCGAACTTAGCCAGAAGGCCTGGTCCCAAGGGCGCTGTGCAGAAAAAAGTGTTTAAACTCAGTGACCATGTGCCTTTTCACGCCTTGGGGTCCCACACCCAAGTGTTACTAAGAGCACCCCTGAGGTGACCACTCTCAGGGGGCACTGGTTTGCGGACTTTCTGCTTTCCCGGCCCCTGGCCAGACAAGGTAGAGCCGCTCAAATCAGGAGTACTGGGCCCCTCTGGCGTTCCAAAGGGGAATTACTCCCGGGCCCCAACTCTCTATGGGCACCACGGTTTCTGTTCCCCCCCCGTATTAACCATCAGGACCCCCATCATACCAGCAGGGGTACTATACAACCAGTCATCCCCGCAAAGCTAGAATGACCGTGGAGCACCCCTGCTGGACACTGATAAGAACAGATACTACACTTGATCTTAGCCAAATGGCCGAGAAGCGATGGTAATAAACAAGTATTGATTAAAACCCCTTTAGGAGCCCTAGTTGCCCAAGGTTCTTATTGTTGGCCTTGTGTTCACCCAGGGAGGGCTTATGGTTCAAGTGATGGTGTAACAGGTCTTTGTTATAAAAAAACCTTTTTGATAAACACCTCCTATATCCTCATAATAAAACACAGACAAAAAACAAGGCAAAGAAAGAACATTTAATGGGACTTTAAATTAGGTACATTTGCAAAAAAAGATTTATGGCACAATAGATGAAAGTCTATTGTGCAATTTATAAAAAGGCAAGCTGATTTGTAAAGACTACCACATATCGCTATGCAATCTATATGATATTCAAATAATAATGCATGTATAAATTCCATTTTTCCAAGTATTTAACAAAATACATAATAATGGGTACATCGTTTGGCTCGACGCGTTTCATAATAAAGCAGATCCCCTGTTGAGTCTTCCTCATTTCACTGTAGAATCAGCACCAAATAATGGAGATATATTATCCTATAAAATAATGGTGTTAAACTGAATTGTGCATAGCAAACAGCTGGTCATTGATTGCTGAGGTGTAATCTATGAGGGTTTAAAGTTGCAACTCTCTCTATTAGACCCAAAAACAAAACAATATCATATTGCAGCTTACAAATTCTTTATTGCGGGCAATGATGTTAGTTTTTTTTTTTTAGGCTTTTTTCCCTTTATTTTCATCTGTTGACCCTGCCATTAACTCTGTTATATTTCAATGACCAAGCCGCCCAGCAAAAATGACAGTTAGAGGGTTGAGACAAACCATTTACCACTGATAGGGGTACTTACAATGATCAGCTTTTATTTATTTATGTAAAACCTTTATCCTAAAATGGAAAAAAAATGTTTCTGTAACTGCTTAATCGCTTGCCGACCAACCTCTGTAGAAATACGGTGGCAGGGCGGTACAGCTGCACAAAACCACGTTTTAAAACGTGATTTTGTAAAACAGGTAGGGGCCATGCGCGAGGCGCTTGCCCGCCCTACCCGTCAAGCCGATCGCGGGTGTCAGTCGCCGGGTCACGACCGGTCATTACCTGCCGTGTCCCGGCGATTACCGGCAATCACTGACAGAGAGCACGGCTGCAGTCTTTACACTGCAGCTGTGCTTTCTGTCAGTTCCCTGTCAGCTCCTGACATGCTGATCCGGAGAGAAGAGTTTATCTCTCCGGATCAGCGTGTTCCCGTGCAGTACACACCCCTGCCCCCTAGTAAAACACTCCCCTCACACAGTTAACCCTTTCATTGAATAATAAAGTTAACCCCTTCCTCCCCAGTGCCATTAGTACAGTGTCAGTGGTTTTTTTTTTTTGCACTGATCACTGTATTGGTGTCACTGGGGATGTCAGTGACCCCAAGTCAGTTCTCCCCCAGTGTCAGAATGTCCGCCGCAGTCCCGCAGTCCTGCCATAAGTCACTGATCGCCGCCATAAGTCGCTGATCACCGCCATTATTAGTATAAAAAAAATTTAAAATCCCAGTATCTTTCCTGCCATTTGTAAACGCTATAAGTTTCACGTAAACCAATTAATTTACACGTATTGGGTTTTTTTTTAGCAAAGACATGTCACAGAATGCATTTTGGCAGAAATTTATGACTAATTTTGATTTTTACATTTTTTTTTACTGGACAAGTTTTATATCAAAAAGTCCAAAATATTGTTTTTTTTCCTCAAAATTGTCAGCCTTTTTTCTTTTATAGCGCAAAAATTAAAAATGCACAGGCAATCAAATGCCACCGAAAGAAAGCTCTATTTGTGGGAAAAAAAGGATGTACATTTCATTTACATTGCATGACCGCGCAATTGTCCGTTAAACTAGCACAGCGCTGTATAGCAAAATAATTTCGTAAATTGCAGTATCTATACCATAGTTTGTAGACGCTATAACTTCCACACAAAGCAATCAATATACACTTATTGGGATTTTTTTTACCAAAAACATGGAGCAGAATACATTTTGGCCTAAATTTATAACCAACTTTGAGTTTAGTATATATTTTTTATGGCTGAAATTAAAAAATATAGTTTTTCTTCAAAATGTTTGGTCTTTTTTTGTTTATAGCGTGAAAAATAAAAAGCGCACAGGTGATCAAATACCACCGAAAGAAAGCTCTATTTGTGTGAAAAAAAGGACGTAAATTTCGTTTGGGTGCAGCATTGCATGACCGCGCAATTATCAGTTGAATTAGTGCAGCGCCAAGTAGCAAAAAGAGGCCTGGTCATTAAGGGGGGTAAATCCTCAGGAGGCCAAGTGCTTAAAAGTGTTAACTGGAGTTTGGCTTTAATTTGCTAGTCAAGTCCATCTAAGACTACCCTCTCCGGACTGAAAATGCTAATTTCCAAAGGTGTCTCCATTGCTAATTCATCCAAAGTGGAGACACCCTTAGTCCTCATGCTCACTGGACTTTTTTACAGCAACTAATTTTGGCTTTTGAAGTTTTTTTTACTTTTTTTCTACAGCTAGTAAACCCCCCAGCATGTTATCCTATGTGTCCATACACACAGACTGTAATCAACATTTTTTGGCAGGGGCGTTTTTTGGATGGAGAAAAAAAACAGAACTAGTGGGTTTCTAGAGGAGTTTTTTAGCTGTAAAAACGCTCTAACACTGAAAAATGTGGTAAAATATGGTAATTTATGGTAAAATGCCGCAAACCAGCGTTTTTTTCACTTTTTTAACAAAAAAAACCTTATTTGGTAAAAAAAACTCTAAAAACGCTAAAAAAAATGCTAAAAAATACAAACACGGAAAAATGTGGGAAAACGCCGGTAAACGTAGCAAAACATCGCTAAACGCTAATGCAAAAATGCTAAAAAAAAGCTGAAAAATGCTTTACACAGCTAACATTACCATTGTTATCAAAACACCCAGTGTGCATGGAGCCTAAGACACAAAGGGAGGGATTTACTAAACCGGGTGCACTCAGAATCTGGTTCAGCTGTGCATGGCAGCCAATCAGCTGCTAACTTCAACTTGTTCAATTAAGCTTTGGCAATAAAACCTGGAAGCTGATTGGTTTCTATGCAGAGTTGCACAAGATTTTGCACCCTCCAGTTTTAGTGAATCTCCCCACTGCGTGTATTGGTAGGATCAACAGGTAAAAATAAAAGAAGGAAAAAAGCCTAAAAAATTAAAAATAACACAACCACAACATTAAAGGATTGGTACGCTACAATATATTAATTTTTGGGGGTCTTAATACCACTTATAGAGATGTTCTTAAAGTGGTTGTAAAGGTTCAAGATTTTTTACCTTCATGCTTTCTATGCATGAAGGTAAAAAATCTTCTTTCCAACACTTACCTGAACCCCATCTGGATCAAGCAATGCACAGGAAAGCCTTGGTTCTCCGGGGACTCTCAATACTGATTGGCTGAGGCAGCAGCAGGAGCCATTGGCTCCCACTGCTGTCAATCACAGCCAGTGAGCCAATCAGGAGAGGGAGGGGGTGAGGCCAAGCCGCGGCTCTGTGTATGAATGGACATGCAGAGGCACAGCTCAGGAGAACGCCTGCTGGGGTGCCCCCATAGCAAGTTGCTTGGTGTGGAGACACCCGATGTGGGGGGGGGGCCAGGAGAGCTGGCAGGCGGCATGAGAAGAGGATCTGGGAGTACCCTGTGCAGGTAAGTATGTCATGTTTGTTATTTTAAAAAAAACAAGATTTTAGTATCACTTTAAGTGATGTTAACCCATCAACACAATAAAAAAAAATTTAAAATTTTTAGAAATACTGGTACCTTAAAAGTCATATTTCCTTTTCCTAAAAACTTTGTATTCAAAGTGAACTAAATTTCCTTTTAATCAGTTGTCACCCCTTCAATGGTTACCACTTTATTCGTGTTCTGTTGACAACTTACATTTTTAAAAATGTTCTCTCACTTTTAGTCCCAAAGACAGTGGGCGAAAAAAAAAAAGTGAACCTCCTTAAGAGCAATAAAATGTGACCCCCCCAACTCCTCACCATTTTATCCAAAACTGAAAAAAAAAGTTTGAGTGTTAGATACAGCTTAAGAAAAATAATTTTTCATTTGGAATATAAGCTACCATGCTGGTAACTACCATGAAGGTCAGGTTCTTCAACAAGGGTTCCATGGAGCCCTTGAGTTCCTCCAAAGATTTCAAGGGTTTCCTTGAACAATAAGCAATTTCTGTCTCTCAGATAAGTTCCCACTGACACCAATGATCTTTTTATCTATCTGTAAGATGATAATTCTTCCCAATGACCACAAGTGTAAGGAGCATTCTTCCCACCGACCATCACACTAATGTATAATGAGCTGTAGACATAGTCATTTTAGCAGGGGTTCCCTGAGACCAGAAAATTATGTCAAGGGTTCCTCCATGTTTAAAGGTTGAAATAGGCTGGTATAGGTACAGGATTTAAATTTTAGAAATTATTCATACAAATCTATATATCAGACCTTCAAAAGGAAGAGTTGTGGATGAGAATTCTGGTTAGGGAACAGAGACCAGGGTACAGTTGGCACATAATATGCTCTGAAGATCTCAAAACATCCATATTATCTAGGCTTCAATTTTATATGGTCACGTGTAATGGTAGACAGTCCTTAAAATGTGACTCCCTCTAACCCCTCGCCATTTTATCCCAAACTGAAAACAAAGTTTGTTTGATACACTTTAAGAAAAATAATTTTTCTTTTGGAAAATAAGCTACCAGGTTGGTAGCTACCATGAAGATAAGATGAATACTCTAGGTCACAGGCGTCAAGCTGGTGGCCCTCCAGCTGTTGCCAAACTACAAGTCCCATGAGGCAATGCAAAATTGACAGTTACAAGCATGACTCCCAAAGGCAGAAGCATGATGGGACTTGTAGTTTGGCAACAGCTGGAGGGCCACCAGTTTGACACCCCTGCTCTAGGTAGTTAAATGGTAAAAATTATTCAGACAAATCTCTACCTTAGACCTTCAAAAGGAACAGTTTGTGGAAGAGCAATCTGGTTCGGGAAGAGAGACTGAGGTACGGTTGTGGATCGTATCTAACTCCTCCGTATAAGAACTCATTATTATTATTTGTGCATTAAAATAAAGTTATTTTCTCCTAATATGCTCCAAGGAGCTGAAAAACGTCCACATTATCTAGACTTTGATTTGATACGGTGGCGCAGAATGATAGACAGTCCTTAGAGATAATTCCACGCACGCCGCTTTGCTCCAGAAGAGCTGCCTTCCTACCTTTCCCCGTTATAGATTCCTCTCAATTAAAATTGTCTCCACTCAGCAAAAACTGTTTCTGCACTGTAATGAAATAATGAACTAATGATATGCAGAGGAGGACTTGTGATCTTTTTAATTATTCTATACTTCATTTTTAAAAGGGCCATTTGAAAAAGCACTATTGTAATTGACTGCCATAAATCAGTCACAGCATTTTAAAGATCGTAAATATTCTAACTTTTAAAAGACAACGAAATGCTAAATATTCCATGAAATCTTTTTTACCTTTTTTTTTTTTTTCTTTCTCCTGTTCCGATAATATAGTCTGCGAGTAGAAAGATAGGGCTCCATTTTTTTTTTTTATTTTAAATAAAAAAGTAAATTTGTTGTCCCTGAGTGGAATTAAATATTCTGAATGTCAGCGGCAGAAAATGGAATTAAAGGCAGGATCTTTTTATTGTTTTTTAAGGTCATTAGGCTGCGAATTCTATAATTATGGAAATTGTCCGTCCACTTCAGCCGAGTGTTTGTGCCTCTCCATAAGGTTGTCGAATGTTCAATCAGCCTCTCTCGTGGGAAAGTTAGGTCATAACTGCAAGTGTACCAGCAAAATTGAATTAACCAGTAAAATGTCATCAGTATTTATAGCTGGGAGGCATCTGTAAAAGTGCAGGGCAAAGAAGTTATGTAGAAGTCAGAAGGGAAAAAATGGCTTTCTTGTGACAAAAGAGGATTTGAAAGAGATAGAAGGGTATAATGAATACCGGCTATTGAGCGGTGTTCCAAAGAGCCAGTTGTTGAGATGTCAAATATTGATTTTCCTGGGTATGCTTTCAGACTACATATGCAATTGTTTGTATTTGCTGTCTACATAGTACAAAAATATTTGTTGTTGAAGGTTACAACGCCGGATATAAAGCACCTCGCAGAGCCGTATTTTTACCGGAATACTTCTGGAGCCGGTAGAGGTCAAAGTTGTATTTATGCACCAGGTGATAATAAAAAGGGTTTCTTTAGCTGCACAAACAAGATATATTTTAACCCACAATCATTACCTTGCTACTGTCTTAAATGGAAAAGGGCGCTTGTTTTAGCGCTAGCGTTTTTAGTAAGTTTTTAGCGCTAGCGTTTTTAGTAAGTTTTTAGCGCTAGCGTTTTTAGTAAGTACACACCCTTACTACAATAAAAACAAAAAAAAAATTGCACTATAGGTGAAAACAATTTCAATACTGGTGCTGCTGCTCAAGTGTAATCCACTAATACGTGAAAAGAAAAATATATACACAAAGCTCAATAGTTTAACAAGGGGCAGACTGACCATTTGGAAACTCGGGCAGTGCCCGAGGGCCCGGGGTCAGTAGGGGGCACCATGAGATGCCCCTGGTACCTTTTTCATAGGCTTTTTTGAATTTGGGCAAGGACACAGGGGTCCCATGATCCCCTATTGCCTGGGGGGTCAGTAGGGGGCCCCATGAGATGCCCCTGGTACCATTTTCATAGGCTTTTTTGAATTTGGGCAAGGACACAGGGGCCCATATGATCCCCTATTGCCCGGGGGGTCAGTAGGGGGTCCCATGAGATGCCCCTGGTACCTTTTTCATAGGCTTTTTTGAATTTGGGCAAGGACACAGGGGCCCTTATGATCCCCTATTGCCCAGGGGGTCAGTAGGGGGCCCAATGAGATGCCCCTGGTACCTTTTTCATAGGTTTTTTTGAGTTTGGGCAAGGACACAGGGGCCCCATGATCCCCTATTGCCCGGGGGGTCAGTAGGGGGCCCCATGAGATGCCCCTGGTACCTTTTCATAGGCTTTTTTGAGTTTGGGCAAGGACACAGGGGCCCCATGATCCCCTATTGCCCGGGGGGTCAGTAGGGGGCCCCATGAGATGCCCCTGGTACCTTTTTCATAGGCTTTTTTGAGTTTGGGCAAGGACACAGGGGCCCCATGATCCCCTATTGCCCGGGGGCCCCATGAGTTGTCAGTCCTCCCCTGGGTATAACTGAACCTTATTATTAAATTAAAAAGTGTCCATAAAATGTCCAGTTTTGTGATAAAAATGCTTTAACCTCCCTGGCGGTCTGATTATGTCCATATTTCTGTGCTGAAAGCGGTACATTTTTTTGCATGGAAATATGTATTTTTTTTATTGTAGGCCTGTAATTCTTAGGAATAAAACCAAAAAAAACAAAAAGAGGGCGCACCGGCCTAGTGCATTATCGTTTAACCTCCCTAGCAGTCTAATTATGTCATATTTCTGTGCTCAAAGTGGTACATTAGCACATCACTTATTTATTTTAGGTACTTATATAGCGCCATCCATTTACGCAGCACTTTACATATATATAGTACATTCACATCAGTCCCTAACCCTCAAGGGGCGTACAATCTAAGGTCCCTAACTCACATTCATACATACACATACTAGGGACAATTTAGACAGGAGCCAATTAACCTACCAGCATGTCTTTGGAGTGTGGGAGGAAACCGGAGCAACTGGAGGAAGCCCACGCAGGCACAGGGAGAACATGCAAACTCCAGACAGGTGGTGCCGTGGCTGGGATTCGAACCAATGACCCGAGTACTGCCAGGCGGAAGTGCTAACCATTTAGCCACTGTGCTGCCCATCACTTGCAAAAAGAACATCTTTCCTGAAGCTTCGTGTATATCACGATCAATATTTTGGAGAAACGAGTGTCCACATTCTCAAGGTGACAATACAGGACAACAATGGCTATGGGTACAATTTGAAAACCCAACTTAAGCCAAAATGTTTTTGAAAAAACATTTGTTGAAGACAATGTGCCTTAAATGATATTCATGGCACATTGACTTCAACCACAGCGAATACTTTACTCCTGCGCTGGGGATGGACCCAGCAGAGGCTAGAATGACAATGTGAATGTTCTGGAATTTGCACTGCTTGCTGCCCTCAACAGACCGTGGTAGTCCAAAGTCAGTAAATGCAAATGAAAAAACAAAAAGAGGGCGCACCGGCCTAGTGCATTATCGTTTAACCTCCCTAGCAGTCTGATTATGTCAGTATTTCTGTGCTCAAAGCGGTACATTTTTTTGCATGGAAATATGTATTTTTTTTATTGTAGGCCTGTAATTCTTAGGAATAACTCACTGAAATCTGTCTGAACAAGAGTCTAGTAAACATCCCGGGTGTGATAAAATTTGAAACACGAAATCATAAATTATAATTTAATAAATAATCATAAAAAATAATAATAAATTTAATTCGATAATATAATCAAACCAAAAACACTGAAATGTGAAATATAGCGCCAAGTTCGCACATCACTGAGAAAAGTCGCAGAATCGTTTTCAGTGCCTGATGAGGAATTTCCCCCACGAATCATTATCACTCAATTCTGCAAGTGGTTCTGATTTACTATCGCTGTTCTCTAGCCGGTCTAAAACCGCTTTTGACCTAAAGGGACACTTTTTGGATGCCATGGACATTTCTCAGTTTCCAGGCAGAAAGAACAGTCAAAATGCAGGCAGGGCGCCGGACAAAGCACTCGGGACAAAATGTATGTGAAATGGGTTGAAACAGCAATGTTTTACTATGTGATTTTAGTGTATTTATTGAATGTTACTTTTTGTCATTTTCAAATTTCCCACCGTTCCGTCCCTGTACGTCCCGACGCACCCAGATGACAGATGTCGGCATCTGCCGGATTACATTGCCGGGGCCACTGCAGGAGGGACATCGCGGGAGCGCAGGACAAGGTAAGAGAAGAACAGATCCCGGATCAGCGTTGCATGGTATTCCCGAGTGTAGTTCGGGGTTACCGCTTGTGGTACTGAAACTTTACCCCGAGCTACACTCGGGAATACCGCCAGGGGGGTTAAATTCAATATTGTATCCAAAGCTCTTTGGTGTACCTCCACAGACCAAAGATGAATCCTCCTCTTCACCCAGCTTCCTGAGGGTATTCCTTGGGCAAGCCTAGAAGCTGAACCAGAAACGACCTTTCCTGCGCTCTATGACCCAGAGCAAAGGTGGATGGATGGAACCAGAACTTGAAAAAAATTTGACGACCAATGCATATAGGGTTGTGCAGCTCTAAACAAGGCTGGGGAATCCCGACCAGTACTGCAAAGTAAAACAAAAAGAAAGCGCACCAACCTTGCGCATTACCTCAGTAGATCTGATGAAGAAGGGACCCCCTTCGAAACACGTCAGTTGTACTCTGAGAATCTACCCCTATGATGGGACTTGCACAGGCTTCGCACTTCTAAAGTTCCTTTGAGGACTTACATGCTTGATTTACTTCGTTGTTTGTGAGTATTATTCTGAATTTAATAAAAATTTTGGTTTGCTGAGGTAATGCGCAAGGTTGGTGCGCTTTCTTTTTGTTTCACTTTGCAAGCCTAGAAGCTGCCAATTTAATGCAGCAGTCCCAGATGAGAAGTTAGTTGGGTTTTCCACCTGACCGCCCTCTCCCCTTATCCAGCCCAAGAGTACTCACACTGTCTTTCCAGTGGGCTTGGTGTGTTGGTGGCTGCCTTCAGGCCTTTTGCTGGGCTGTCTCCTGCCCTGCTGCTGAGGATGTCCTCCCTTGGAGACAGTGCCACAGTAAAGATCCTCTTCTCCAGCAACTGCCTGTAGGTAGGCCCCCTCCTTGGGGCCTCCTCCAAGGATCCAAACTCCAGCTCCTCACTACATCTTCCACCCGACACTGTAACTACTGCTGCGCAGGCTCTGCCACTTTTGATGGTTGCCCTGGATACCATGCCCAGCCTCCTGTCAAGGGATTGGCCAGGGTCCCTCAAACAAGCAGATCTGAGTTTCCTCTCCTCCTTCAACCCTCTTCCAGAAAGTTCTAAAGGTTTCTGGAAGGGTGGAAGGGCTCCAGAAACCCTGACCTATTAGAGCCTCCAGGCCTGTCCTGAGGTGAATTCCTGCCTCACTCACAGGCTGACTCATCCCAGGCTGTTACTCAGCCTCTGCTTAAAAAGAAAACAACAACAGCTATTTGTCTAACCTGGAGGAAGCAAAAGAGTCAAAAAGCGCTTCTTCGGGTGAGGAATATCTCCTGCTTGCTGTTGTGTTCTGTTCTTCTCCAAGCATTCAGTAGTGCAGAGTAGTGGTCAACAAACTGTGGCCTACAGGCCAAATGTGGCCCTTTGCTTGCCTTTGTGCAGCCCTTGGGGGACTATTCTTCACGCTCATATGAGGCACTATTCCTTCTGGCACCAACAATGAGGAACCATTCATTTCACTGACACCAACAGTGGGGCATAATTCCTCCCACTGTTGCCAACAATGGGACCCTAATCCTTCCAATAACACCAATGATGAGGGACCATTCCTTTCTCTCTTCCCCTGACACCAATGCTGGGGCAAATGCACATATAGCATTAATGCACGTTAATAGGTACACTTGACTCGTGTTTAACATGCATTAAAAACGCTCCACAAATGCTGCATGTGTGGTTTTGGCGCGCTTTACACACGTTAAAATTGCACCACAAACACCTAGGAGTTTGTACCTCTGTTATATTTTGCTTGCATAGTTGCAAGATTCCCTGTTCTGAAAGGGGTTGAATTGTTTACACCACCCAGTTCTGATTGAGCAGTGACAGTGATCGCTTGTAGCAGTCTGTTCATTTTCTCTGTAATTCTCTTGCGCTATAGTGATAAAGTGTTACTAAACCCAGGACCCTGCATTCACTATATCTGGTCTCCCCAGACCCTGCATTCACTATATCTGGTCCCCCCGGACCCTGCATTCACTATATCCGGTCTCCCCGGACCCTGCATTCACTATATAGGGTCTCCCAGGACCCTGCATTCACTATATCTGCTCTCCCCGGACCCTGCATTCACTATATCCGGTCTCCCCGGACCCTGCATTCACTATATCCGGTCTCCCAGGACCCTGCATTCACTATATCTGGTCCCCCCGGACCCTGCATTCACTGTATCCGGCCTCCCCGGACCCTGCATTCACTATATCTGGTCTCCCCAGACCCTGCATTCACTATATCTGGTCTCCACCGGCCCCTGCATTCAGTATATCTGGTCTCCCCGGACCATGCATTCACTCTTTCTGGTCTCCCCGGACCCTGCATTCACTATATCTGGTCTCCCCGGACCCTGCATTCACTATATCCGCTCTCCCCGGACCCTGCATTCACTATATCTGGTCTCCCCTGGACCCTGCATTCACTATATCTGGTCTCCTCGGACTCTGCATTCACTATATCTGGTCTCCCCGGACCCTGCATTCACTATATCTGGTCTCCCGGCCCCTGCATTTACTATATCTGGTCTCCCTGGACTCTGCATTTACTATATCCGCTCTCTCAGGACCCTGCATTCACTATATCTGGTCTCCCCGAACCCTGCATTCACTATATCTGGTCTCCCCGGACCCCGCATTCACTATATCCGCTCTCTCAGGACCCTGCATTCACTATATCTGGTCTCCCCCCAGACCCTGTATTCACTGGTACCTTTTTTTATAGGCTTTTTTGAGTGTGGGCAAGGACACAGGGGCCCCATGATCCCCTATTGCCCGGGGGCCCCATGAGTTGTCAGTCCACCCCTGGTTGGAACATTTGTTGAAGGTTCCATAAGAGCCAATCTGTTTTAGGGATCTATAGCCCTTTCACCAGGCCCAGCTACAAATATTGCTAAGCTGGGCCAAGCTGACATAATTCATCTCCTGGGCAAAAATCATTTAAGTGAGAGTGGGTACTGGTCACAAAAAGGTTCCTGCAAAGAAGACGCATTGGGGGTTATTTACTAAACCTGATGGGTGCAAAATCTGGTGCAGCTCGGCATTGAAGCCAATCAGCTTCCAGGTTTTATTCCCAAAGCTAAATTGAACGAGCTGAAGTTAGCTACCATGCACAGCTGCACCAGATTCTGAGGGCTGCAGTTTTAGTAAATCTACCTCAATTTGTTCGAGGAGGAAGGGGATGAATGCTACTTTCATATTTTTTTTGTCAAGGTCTGCTTTGAGTATGATCTTCCATATGATTGTCCATCTAGATTATGAACATTAACACCCCTGTTGCATTCCACCATTTCCATGGGCAGACTGTTGCCATTGTCATACGTTGTTAACCTGTAAAGTGACATCGTGGCCATCTTATTCTAGACCTCAATACGGATATGATTTCCCAGGTGAGGTAGCCTTGTTACAGTAGGTAGACCAACACTATGGCAAGCAGAAAAAGATTGTTATAGATCAGAGCCCGAAGTCATTAGATTATCATTTCTGTCCAGCCTTAAAGGCTGAACCCATCTCAAAGCAACATTTTAATTCTGGGTGGTCTGGATTACCCACTAGTTCTCATCAATCACTTGAAGTCATCATTAGTGTGATCTAATGGCTAGATTCCACAAGTATAAGAAGCCTCCTCTTTATCTCTGTCACCTCTTAGATACTTGTCACAGATGTGAAAAACTGTGGCAACTCAAATTTTTGGATTTTCTTTCACTTTCAAGTGAAACAGAAAATAAATCACCCCAGCAGGAACATTTTTACTGAATTCCCATGCTTATCATGACCAATGTTTTGAAGACACAGATGACCTTTTCATCAAGGTGACAATACAGAAAAGCAAGCCTTATCCAGGGGACAATACAGAGCAATAGAGTTGTTCTGTATTGTCTCCTTGAGAATGGGGGCCCTGGTTTCTCCAAAATGTTGATCATGATATACATGGAACTTCGGGGAAAATGTTCTTTTTGCATGTGGCGTGCTGGCTTTTTCATCAATGGATGTTTGATGGTTCCACCATTGACTCAGCACTCAGGTGTTGAAGTCAATGTCCACAACGAGGTTGGCTCTGAGGAAGGGGCTGAGTCCTCGAAACACATCAGCCAGTTGATCATCCAGGGATCCATCGTTGTGGACTCAGATGCTATATGGATTGAACACCTTTGTTCATTGTGATATGCCTATGCTTTATATGTCCATTATGAGTTTGATACCTACTTTTTTATTCTTTCAATAAATATTTTTAACCCCCCTGGCAGTATTCCCTAGTGTAGCTCGGGGTAAAGTTTCAGTACCACAAGCGGTAACCCCGAGCTACACTCGTGAATACCATGCAGCGTTGCTCCGGGATCCCTTCTACACTTACCTTGTCCTGCGCTCCCGCAATGTCTCCCCTGCAGCGTCCCCGGCCATCTCCTCAGCCGATGCCGGCATCTGTCATCTGGGTTCCGTCCCCTGCTAGCATCGGGACACACGGGGAACGAAACGGCAGGAAAATGACAAAAAGTGACATTCACTAAATACACTAAAATCACATAATATAACATTCCTGTATCAAACCATTTCACATACATTTTGTCCCGAGTGCTTTGTCCTGCGCCCTGCCTGCATTATTACTGTTCTTTCTGCCTGGAAACTGAGAAACATCCATGGTGTCCAAAAAGCGTCCCTTTAGGTCAAAAGCGGTTTTAGACCGGCTAGAGAACAGCGATAGTAAATCAGAACCACTTGCAGAATTGAGTGATAATGATTCGTGGGGGAAATTCCTCATCAGACACTGAAAACGATTCTGC
This sequence comes from Staurois parvus, assembly GCF_062004578.1. Taxonomy (NCBI): domain Eukaryota; kingdom Metazoa; phylum Chordata; class Amphibia; order Anura; family Ranidae; genus Staurois; species Staurois parvus. The sequence goes on from NW_028318505.1 coordinate 690,709, forward strand.
GACTTTGCTCAGTGATGTGCGAACTTGGCGCTATATTTCAAATTTCAGTGTTTTTGGTTTGATTATATTATTGAATTCAATTTATTATTATATTATTATTTTTTATGATTATTTAATAAATTATAATTTATGATTTCGTGTTTAAAATTGTAACATACCCGGGATGTTTACTAGACTCTTGTTCAGACAGATTTCAGTGAGTTATTCCTAAAAATTACAGGCCTCCAAAAAAAAACCTACATATTTCCATGCAAAAAAATGTACCGCTTTGAGCACAGAAATACTGACATAATCAGACCGCTAGGGAGGTTAAACAATAATGCACTAGGCCGGTGCGCCCTCTTTTTGTTTTTTCATTTGCATTTAGTGACTTTGGACTACCCCGGTCTGTTGAGGGCAGCAAGCAGTGCATATTCCAGAACATTCACATTGTCATTCTAGACTCTGCTGAGTCCATCCCCAGCGCAGGAGTAAAGTATTCGCTGTGGTTGAAGTCAATGTGCCATGAATATCATTTATGGCACATTGTCTTCAACAAATGTTTTTTCAAAAACATTTTGGCTTAAGTTGGGTTTTCAAATTGTACCCATAGCCATTGTTGTCCTGTATTGTCTCCTTGAGAAAGTGGACACTCGTTTCTCCAAAATGTTGATCGAGATATACACGAAGCTTCAGGAAAGATGTTCTTTTTGCAAGTGATGTGCTAATGTGATGTGCTAATGTGATGTGCTGGCTTTTTTCAGCAATGGACGTTTGATGGTTCCACCATTGACTGAGCACACACTATACATTTCCAGGTGTTGAAGATAATGTGCCAAGAATATCATTCATGGCACATTGTCTTCAACAAATGTTTTTTCAAAAACATTTTGGCTTAAGTTGGGTTTTCAAATTGTACCCATAGCCATGGTTGTCCTCTATTGTCTCCTTGAGAAAGTGGACACTCGTTTCTCCAAAATGTTGATTGTGATATACACAAAGCTTCAGGAAAAATGTTCTTTTTGCAAGTGATGTGCTAATGTGATGTGCTGGCTTTTTTCAGCAATGGACGTTTGATGGTTCCACCATTGACTGAGCACACACTATACATTTCCAGGTGTTGAAGACCATGTGCCAAGAATATCATTCATGGCACACTGTCTTCAACAAATGTTTTCCAAAGACATTCCCCCTTAAGTTGGGTTTTCAAATTGTACCCAAAGCCAAAACTTTGGCTAAGGATAGGTTTAAATCCATAGCCAAGGTTTTGGCTTTGGTTACAATTTGAAAAAAAATTTGGCCAAACATTTTTGAAAAAAGCTGAGAATAGTTAGATCTTTCTATCTATGGAGAGGTTTTTCCATCACTTCCTAACACCCCGCCATGCCATAAGTGTCATTAGGACAGGAAGTGGACATTCTTTTCAGTGGGTCAGTAAATCCCAAATAGAGGTTCTAAACCTTCCTTTATTATATTTAAATTGTTGTTAAGCATTTCAGTTGGAGATATTTGCTCTTACTTCCTCTCCCAGAAGTGAGAAGAAACCACTAAAGCAGTAACACTCAGCAGTAATAAAAACCTGAGAGAGGTTCTAACCTTTTAACCTACTCAATCCTAGGCTTGTACTGTTCCAAAAAAGAAAAGTTTAGGCTGGAGTCAGGCTTGAGTTAAAGCAGAAGTCCAGGCTAAACAAATCTTTCCTAAATACAAGAGCCATGTGTATTCTCACCTGAATCTTCTACAATGATTTACTAACACTGTACAGTGCAAAATGTGGTGCAAAGCTTAACTGAACAAGCTGAAGGTAGAAGCTGATTGGCTGCCATGCACAGCTGCACCAAATTCTGAGTGGACCCATTTTAGTAAATCTACCCTTTGATGTCCTTTGTGTCTTTGTAACATACTGTATCTGTGTCCCTTGTCTCCTCCTCCCATGCTCGTCTCCAGGACTTCTCCAGAGCTTCCCCCATCCTCTGGAATTCTCTACACCAATTTATCAGACTATCGCCTACTCTGCTCACTTTTAGGCGATCTCTGAAAACCTCTCTCTTCAGGGAAGCCTATCCTGCCCTCAGCTAATAATGGGATCTTCTACTCTTCCTACCAGTCCATCCCCCACAGTTACTACCTTTTGTACCACAGGCCCTCCCTCCTAGATTGTAAGCTCTGAGGCACAGGACCCTCCTATCCCTCTTGTATTGAACTGTATTGTTGCTGTATTGTCTCCCATTATATTGTAAAGCGCTGAGCAAACTGTTGGCGCCATATAAATCCTGTATTATAATAATAATAATAGTTATCCAGCATTATTCAAGTCCTCTACAATGCCGCTGTTTAGGAGCTTCCTGCAATAAAGACCGCTCACTGCTGCTCTCTCTTCTTGCGCAGAGTGACCGGTCTTGTCTCCGCCCCCTCCTGTAGTTTTCTGAATTCAATCTGTAGTGGGTGGAGCCTGTTGATCCCTCCTACAGCTCTGTTCTCTGCACAGGCTATGAACAGCACAGTGATGATGTCACTGACACTTTTACAAGGTAATATCTGGATTTTTAAAGACATTTGGTGCACGCAATATGGATTTATAACCTTTGTGTCTGCTGAAGAATATATTTAAATGAAAGTCTTTGAGTAAAGCTTTGAAGGGGGATCAAAACCAAATATTTTTTTTTCTGTATTCAGGACAAACTTCAATCTTCATTCCAGAAATCCCCCTTTCCGGATGGCTCAGTATTTGCAGCCAGATGTGTCATGGACTTGTACTCGGAGCTCTGACACCCACAACGGCGATTATCCTGTAAATACAACACATTAACAGCTTGCCATCACAACCCCGGCTGTCAACGTTTTTGACCTTACTTCAGCATTGTGAGGCGGTTATCCTTCAGTGAAGTTTAATGCATCAGTACGACGTAGAGAAGGCTCTGATTTTGCCATGATTGATAAAGATTTGCGGAAACTCACTCAAGACCTGCCGGGGGGAGTCGTTGTGGTAGCTCCATTAAGTCCATTTTTATTCTAACAAACACATAGTGCAGATGGCTTTTTCTTGGCAAAAATTGGGCCATCTGCAATATTTAGACTCTTCCATGTTTAATTCAACACCTTTGAGAAAACTCAGCCCAATATTGATGACTTTCTAGCCTGACGAAGGTGGATGCACGCCAAGGTGGAGGAGGCGAAGGCTGCAATGTACCCTGTTGAAACACTTTGGTACGCTGTAAGCACAAATATATTCCTTAGAATTAACTCGAGGTTATTATTTGCTCAGCGTAATCGCCCAGAGTGGAGACAGAGAATCAAAACAAGACGTAGCTCTTTGCTCTTTTATTTTTTTTGTATTTTCGAATTCTTTTGTCACAAAATAAAAAAGAAAGACAGAAAGAAAAAAAGAGAAAGAAAGAAAGAAAGAAAGAAAGAAAGAAAGAAAGAAAGAAAGAAAGAACTTAAAGGATAAGTTCACCTTTGGGAACCCTTTGGGAACATGTTATATGTTCCACGCATTGAAAGAAAGAAAGAAAGAAAGAAAGAGAAAAAAAAGAAAGAAAGAAAGAAAGAAAGAAAGAAAGAAAGAAAGAAAGAAAGAAAAAGAAAGAACTTAAAGGATAAGTTCACCTTTGGGAACATGTTATATGTTCCACCCATTTTTAGGGTGGGACATGTAACATGTTCCCAATGCTGCAGCCTCTGCCTGGTCTACGCTGTAAACACAAATATATTCCTTAGAATTAACTCGAGGTTATTATTTGCTCAGAGTAATCACCCAGAGTGGAGACAGAGAATCAAAACAAGACGTAGCTCTTTGTTCTTTTATTTTTTTTGTATTTTCAAATTCTTTTGTCACAAAATAAAAAAGAAAGACAGAAAGAAAAACAGAAAGAAAGAAAGAAGGAAAGAAGGAAAAGAAAGAAAAAAAGAAAGAAAGAAAGAAAGAAAGAGAGAGAGAGAGAGAGAGAGAGAGAAAAAGAAAGAAAGAAAGAAAGAAAGAAAGAAAGAAAGAAAGAAAGAAAGAAAGAAAGAAAGAACTTAAAGGATAAGTTCACCTTTGGGAACCATTTGGGAACATGTTATATGTTCCACCCATTTAAAGAAAGAAAGAAAGAAAAAAAAGAAAAGAAAGAAAGAAAGAAAAAGAAAGAACTTAAAGGATAAGTTCACCTTTGGGAACATGTTATATGTTCCACCCATTCTTAGGGTGGGACATGTAACATGTTCCCAATGCTGCAGCCTCTGCCTGGTCTACCACCTCCCTGTGAGATGTTCCCCATACAAGCTGTCACTTTTTAAAAACAGCGTGGCTATGCGGGGCTCCGCCTACACGGCCACATCATTCATTCACAAGTCCTGACAGCCTTAGCAGCGGTCGGCTTGTAGTTCTCAATGAGCTACCACGGCACTCTGGAGCAGATATACTGACAGGTCTGCAGGAGACCTGCATGGCACCAGCAATCTGCTGTTTGCTGGTGCAATGCTTTACAGGCTCCTGCAACAAAAAATAATCAATGCACATTTTTTTACCTGCAAAAAAATGTGTATTTATTATTTATTGTCAAATGGTGAACTTATCCTTTAAGTGGAGAAGTATCAAAATATAAAGCGCCATCTAGGACTTGATGGTGCTTATACGTGGAAATATTTAACAAACACTTATGACTTTGGGGTGCCATGAGCTCAGTTACATACAATCAAAGCTGTGCATTGGGAATTCCAGGTATGGATATTTTATACAGTTACATTGGTCCAGCTTGTAAATAGATATCCAATATGTTCAGCCTCAAAATTGGGTTCCATAGGCAATGCCTGAAATATGAATTCCAGGTACTGATATTTTATACACAGCTACATTGGTCCAGCTTGGACCGAATAAATAGATATCCAACATGTCCAGCCTCAAAATTAGTTTCAATAGACAATGCTTTACAAATGAATTCCAGGTATGGATATGGACCAGCTTGGACCAATGTAACCAAGTACTGTATATATCATGCTTGGCTGATGCCCCTGGAAGCTGGAAATCATTGAAGTAGACACCGCTACTCCAGTGATCTCTATTAGCTTCCAGGTCCCACGCCAAGTGGCTGCCCTGCTGCATTCAGAAAGCAGGAGATCAGCTTCTAGGAATGGGCACCATTCAGAGAGTGCTTTGCAAAGTGTTCTCTAGTTGGACAAGGTAAAGAGTGGGATGTCACCACCCTGACTCTTCATCTTTTCCAATCAGAGAACCCTTTGCATTTATTCAGTCACTCAGCGCAGGACCTGGAAGTAAGTGAAGATCATTGGAGTAGTGCAAGAGTCCCACAAGCATGGTATATGCATAGTTGGCCCAAGCTGGACCAATGTAACTATGTATAAAATATCCATATGTGGAATTATTCTTTGAAATACATTGGTCGAAGATATAAACTGGTTCAGGGTACAAAGCCAAACTGGTGCCTTTGGTTTCCCTACTAGCTAAATTAGTGTGGTGACCAATATTCTCATTTTAAAGATGGCCTTAAATCTGAGCTTGGGTACATGCAGGCCATTGTGTTCCCTTGTTCTGAAAATACCACCATTGACAAGCATGAGAGCATGAGAAGGAGGTTGGCCAGCATACAGTAAAACACAGGGGCGGACTGACCATTTGGAAACTCGGGCACTGTCAGAGGCCCCGGGGTCAGTAGGGGGCCCCATGAGATGCCCCTGGTACCTTTTTCATAGGCTTTTTTGAGTTTGGGCAAGGACACAGGGGCTCTATGATCCCCTATTGCCCGGGAGCCCCATGAGTTGTCAGTCCTCCCCTGGTAAAACATATATTTTTTTTAGTTTTGTTGCATACATCAATAGTAGAACCAATCAATGTGTAATGGGGTCCCTCTGCCTTTCTAATCTCTACATCAAAACCAGTTCCTCTAATTATAATGAGCTAAAATGGAAATAAATTGCATTTGTCCATTCACATTCAGACATTAGACTTTCTCCAGTGGTGAAGGGGGTAACTAGAGACCCCTATATGATTAATATGGAAACAAATAATACTTTTCTCTTTCACAACAGCTATGTAGGGGATTCTAGTTACATCCTTGACCACTGGAGAAAGCCTATTGTCTGAATGTGAATTGGCAATGCAATTTATGTCCATTTGTGCTCAAAATAACTGGAGTAATTTGCCTTGAGAAAGAGGTTGGAAAGGCAGGGGGACCCTTAATGGTTTTGCTGTTGGATCCAATCACATATGGATATAGCTCCGCGATTGGTGCTGTGATTATGTATTTGAATTTTAGCACCCCTATGTACATACCCTATTGAGGGTACCCAACTAAACCCTCGGGGCAAGTAAAAAGTCTTAATTTAAAATCTCAAATTTAGTGCATCTCAGAAAACGAAGGTGAGATACTCCCTGCGGTTACTTCCTTGGTCCGAGTTAACGTTCTTAAGAGAAGCCTCAGGCCCACAGGTTCCACCAGCTGGATGCTAAAGCCCTTGTAATGCTGCCCTGTGATGGGATTATGCCTGGATCAGAATAGGTCTCCATGTCGGACTTGCTTTATTAGCAGTTTAGCCTTTTTTTGCTCTTCCACACTTCTCCTTTGTCCTCAAAGTACTTAAGATCCCAGAATAGGACTTTGACATTCATGAGCTGGAAAAGGTCAGTGAGAGACAAAGAGTCAATATACCCAAAAGCAAATATCAAATAAAAAAACATTATTTTAAAAAGATAGCATGTCTAATTATTAGGGTCATGTCATATTAGGAATGCTGTTGATGGTGGCAACTCACCAGCATTAGGATGATTAGGAGAGCATTCGCAAAGTCAGTTCATTACCAGATGAACCAGCGAGTGGTCACACTGCTTCTGCTCCCACCTTGACCAATGAGTCTCGGCAGCATTTTGGGCAGTAAGGCAGCCAGGCTGTAGGAGCAAGCTAGGAGGCTCTATAATGGTCTAATGACTCACCAAAAACAACAGGAACACCAGTGCAGCATGGCCCTTACAGTGTTTTGGTTTGCCAGCCTTCCAAACACAAGTACCATGCAAAAATACACTCACCAGCCACTTTATTAGGTACACCTGTTCATATGCTTGGCTTGGTAATGCAAATTGCTAATCAGCCAACCACATGGAAGCAACTCAATGCATTTAGGCATCTAGAGGTGGTGAAAACATCTTGCTGAAGTTCAAACCGAGCATCAGAATGGGGAAGAAAGGGGATTTAAATGACTTTGAATGTGGCATGGTTGTTGGTGCCAGACAGGCTGGTCTGAGTATTTCAAAACCTGCTGATCTACTGGGATATTCATGCACAACCATCTCTAGGGTTTACAGAGAATGGTCCGAAAAAGAGAAAATATCCAGTGAGTGGCAGTGGTGTGAGCAAAAATGCCTTGTTGAGGTCAGAGGTTAGAGGAGAATGGGCAGACTGGTTCCAGATGATAGAAAGGCAACTCATGTCAATATGGACCAAAATCTCTGAGGAATGTTTCCAACACTTTGTTGAATCTATGCCATGAAGAATTAAGGCCGTTCTGAAGGCAAAAGGAGGTCCAATCCGGTACTAGCAAGGTGGACCTAATAAAGTGGCAGGTGAGTGTATAGAATGAAGTTTATTGGCCAGGTATGGTTTTAGTTGAAGCACAAAATATACAGTGCTATTGGCCATACTTTGTTATTTTTTAGTTGTTACAGCTTCAGTAAAGTGGCTGCTTGCTGTAGTTATTGCAGTTTGATTTGGTCTACAGGGTTTGTTAAATTAGTCCACTGATGGTCCCTGTATTAAATACAAGCTAATTTGGGTTGCATGCTTAGACACGGCCTCTTACCCACATCTGTATATATTCAGAATAGGAGGGGGCATCTTAGTAATAACCCCCAAACAAACTATCTTGAAATGATCAGTCCTACGCAATTTGGCCAGTATTTGTCATTTCATCACTCTCAATTCGGTACCAACTTCTAAACCAGGGTCTCTCCACCAGGACTCCATGGAACTCAAGGGTTGCCTCTGCGATAAGTTCCCACTGACATCATTGATCTTTTCATTTGGAATATAAGCTACCAAGATGGTAGCTACCATGAAGGTCAGGTTTTTCAACAAGGGTTCCATGGAGCCCTTGAGTTCCTCCAGAGGTTTCAAGGGGTTCCTTGAATAGTAAGCAATTTCTGCCTTTTAGATAAGTTCCCACTGACATCATTGATCTTTTCATTTGGAATATAAGCTACCAGGATGGTAGCTACCGTGAAGGTCAGGTTTTTCAACAAGGGTTCCATGGAGCCCTTGAGTTCCTCCAGAGGTTTCAAGGGGTTCCTTGAATAATAAACAATTTCTGTCTCTCAGATAAGTTCCCACTGACACCATTGATCTTTTTAGCTATCTGTAAGGGGGTAATTCTTCTCAGTGACCACAAGTGTAAGGAGCATTCTTTCCACTGACCATCACACTAATGTATCATGAGATGTAGATATTAAAAAAAATTAACAGGGGTTCCTTGCAACTGGAATGTTGATTTAATGGAAAAATATTGAATTTGATGGCTACATGAGCACTGGCCTGGAATTTCATCTAGTAAATATTGGTCGCACAGTGCTCAGACATGTATATTTGACTGCATTGGACTGGGCCAGCCTAAGTTACAAATATTGAGTTTGATGGCTACATGAGCACTGGCCTGGAATTTCACCTAGTAAATATTGGTTGCACAGTGCTCAGATGTGTATATTTGACTTTGCATTGGACTGGGCCAGCTAAGTTCACACTAAGCATCCGTGATCAGGCTTTCAGGAGGTGGTCTTGCCTCCTTCTGAATGTCTTTAATTTTAATGGGACTAATGCGCCACAAGCCAAGTGTTTGGATCTTGGTTGTGGCGTGGCCCCATTGACTTGAATGGCCATTTTTGACAGGCAGTGTTGCCTGTCAACTCAATATTCTGCTATAAATTTGCAACAATGCAAAGCATCGTGGGCACGGCATGTGAACAGTCGCCATCAGTTGTCTTCTAGGCTTTAGGTGGGTGGTAAACCCAAGGCTCAACTGCCTATTTTTACTGACCTCCAGCCGCCTAAGTGAAAGAGGCCTTGGAATCTTGTATAAAGCATAGGTTACAAACAGAGGCGGACTGACAACTCATGGGACCCCCGGGCAATAGGGGATCATGGGGCCCCTGTGTCCTTGCCCAAACTCAAAAAAACCTATAAAAAAGGTACCAGGGGCATCTCATGGGGCCCCCTACTGACCCCGGGCCCTCGTTTCCAAATGGTGAATCCGCCCCTGGTTACAACTATTCAATTTCAACTTAGATCAGGAGCCAATAGACGGCACAAAGAGGTGCTTACATATGACTTCACCCCAAGAACCCAGAGTAATTACAACCAAAGCCCTGACTCTTTCTCTTCCTCATTTGCTTTCTTCAATCGATCTAGAGCCAGTTCAGGTTGTCTGGGCTTCCTGTTGCTGAAACCACCCAAAGATCAGAGGAGCAAACTTATTGGATTGATAATGAATGTAGACCATGAAGTTAGTCTCTTGGTGGAACAGATCCATCGTCTTGGCACAAGAGACAAGGATTGGAAACTGAAAGTAAAATTTGGTGTATTATTTAATGATGACTAATGTGCCAATTTATTTGAAGCCATGGTTGGAACTTTACCTTTCCGACATGTTCCATGTTACACAAATTATTAGGGTGTAATCAGGCGCGGACTGACAACTCATGGGGCCCCCGGGCAATAGGGGATCATGGGGCCCCTGTGTCCTTGCCCAAACTCAAAAAAGCCTATGAAAAAGGTACCAGGGGCATCTCATGGGGCCCCCTACTGACCTCGGGCCCACGGACAGTGCCCGAGTTTCCGAATGGTCAGTCGGCCCCTGGGTGTAATATTAAACATGGTCACATTACCCAAGCTCCTACTTCAAACCTCCCCCCACTTACCTGAATCATGAGGTACTTCTCCCCACAGTAACGTGTCATTTTTTTAGGCTGGCAAGGCTATGCATGGCTCCAAGCATAAAGGCAACATCATCTATTCACAGGGATTTGTGAACGCGAAGACTACAAGTCCCATCTGCCACCATGTGCAAGTTTGTACCAGTACAATCAAACTGAAGATACCATCGGCAGTCCAGTAGACGATCAGCATAGGAATCCTTTATTGAATCCTCCGGGGTTAAGAGTTCCAAGATGTATAGAAGACACTGACATGTTTCAGCCCCTGGGCACCTTAGTCATAGCTGTTAAGGCTATGAAACGCATCAGTGTTTTTTATGTATCTTGGAATTTTTAACCCCGAAGCATTCAATGAAGGATTCCAATGCTGCCGGACTGCTGACTGTACCCTCAGTTTGATAGCAGCTTGTGGAGGCTGAATTCGGGCAGCGGCCATATGTTTACCTCTTCGGCTTTGGAATGCAGGGTAGTAGCATCCAGGGGCGGACTGACAACTCATGGGGCCCCCGGGCAATAGGGGATCATGGGGCCCCTGTGTCCTTGCCAACACTCAAAGCACACCCACAAATGCCTATAAAAGGTACCAGGAGCATTTCATGGGGCCCCCTACTGACCCCGGGCCCTCGGGCAGTGCCCGAGGGCTCGAATGGTCAGTCAGCCCCTTGTAGCACCTTACATATTGTTTTCTTTCAGTGCACCAGCACAAGTGTGGTGACGTCAACTGTTTCCTTCCTCCAGCCCCATAACAGAAGGTCTCTGTACAGTCATGTGGCTGGGGTAGACAATGGAGCCTTTGTAAACAAATGTGTGCTCAGAGCTGCGCGCTCCTAACACATGTGTCGGTGTCCCACGGAAAGGTCCCGATCTCTCCTTGCGATTGGAACCTTTCTGATCACATGACAGTCAATCATGGTGGTCACGTGACCCTAAACCCCACCCCTGCCTCCTGGTGTCAGAAACCCCTTAAAGGACCAAGAGGCGCCGGCTCGAAGGGGTTCAATAGCAGCCACAGCAGAAAAGACTTTCTCTTTGCAGAATGTTGCAGAAAAGGACCCTTGCTCTCTGTTTGGAAGCAGTGGTCTCTCTGCAGAGGTCCGACGTGCCCCTTTCTGAGTCAGACTATAGCTCTGCAATCATTGTTGATTAGAGATCTCTAACTCTGACTCAGCTGGACGCTTTAACATTTCTCACACTCAGGCTAAATGTGTGTAGCAAAATTAGTAATCCTTAATAATTACCTTTTATTATTATTTATTTCAGGTACTTATATAGCGCCATCAATTTACACAGTGCTTTACATATATATTGTACATTCACATCAGTCCCTAACCCTCAAGGGGCGTACAATCTAAGGTCCCTAACTCACATTCATACATACACATACTAGGGACAATTTAGACAGGAGCCAGTTAACCTACCAGCAAGTCTTTGGTGTGTGGGAGGAAACTGGAGTACCCAGAGAAAACCCACACAGGCACAGGGAGAACATGCAAATTCCAGGCAGGTGGTGCCCTGGTTGGGATTTGAACCAATGACCCTAGTACTGCCAGGTGGAAGTGCTAACTATTTATCCACTGTGCAGCCCACCTTTTATGTGTTATCCCAGCAAAAGAATACTTCAGCAACTAGCTGAGCCCAAGAGCTTGCAATCTGTACTGTATGTAGGATTCACAGCCTTCAGCATTGATCCTTTTAAAGTAATCACATAGTTTGTGCAATATATAAACAAGACCAAGTAAGTAAAGAAGAAATCCTATAAGGCATTCCTAGATTGTAAGCTCCCAGGATCAGGGGGGACCCTCCTAACCCTCTTGTATTGAACTGTATTGTTGCTGTATTGTCTCCCATTATATTGTAAAGCGCTGAGCAAACTGTTGGCGCTATATAAATCCTGTATAATAATAATAATAATAAATAATAATAATTCCTGATTGATCCATAATATTCTGAACACAGAGAAGAGACTTTCTTCTGAACTGCCATTCACGAAGGCACAGCTGCAAGCTACTCCCCCTAGTGGCTGTCTTCAGAAAGACTCTCCTCTGAATTAATTTTGTATCATTTTATATGTCTGATGAAACTTTCCTGGAATAATGATTGGACGAGGGCTGTATTTCAGCTGTGAAGAAGATATACTCAGATATTTGGAAACACAAAATATTTCTACCAAGTACACATTTATTGCAGACATGGTACAAGAGATGATCAGAGACTGCAGACATGATACAAGAGATGGTCAGAGACTGCAGACATGATACAAGAGATGGTCACAGACTGCAGACATGATACAAGAGATGGTCACAGACTGCAGACATGATACAAGAGATGGTCACAGACTGCAGACATGATACAAGAGATGATCAGAGACTGCAGACACGTTACAGGAGATGGTCAGAGACTGCAGACACGTTACAGGAGATGGTCACAGACTGCAGACATGATACAAGAGATGATCAGAGACTGCAGACATGATACAAGAGATGATCAGAGACTGCAGACATGATACAAGAGATGGTCACAGACTGCAGACATGATACAAGAGATGGTCACAGACTGCAGACATGATACAAGAGATGGTCACAGACTGCAGACATGGTACAAGAGATGATCAGAGACTGCAGACACGTTACAGGAGATGGTTAGAGACTGCAGACATGATACAAGAGATGGTCAGAGACTGCAGACATGATACAAGAGATGGTCACAGACTGCAGACATGATACAAGAGATGGTCACAGACTGCAGACATGATACAAGAGATGGTCACAGACTGCAGACACGTTACAGGAGATGGTCAGAGACTGCAGACACGTTACAGGAGATGGTCAGAGACTGCAGACATGATACAAGAGATGGTCACAGACTGCAGACATGATACAAGAGATGGTCACAGACTGCAGACATGATACAAGAGATGGTCACAGACTGCAGACATGATACAAGAGATGATCAGAGACTGCAGACACGTTACAGGAGATGGTCAGAGACTGCAGACATGATACAAGAGATGGTCACAGACTGCAGACATGATACAAGAGATGGTCACAGACTGCAGACATGATACAAGAGATGGTCACAGACTGCAGACATGATACAAGAGATGGTCACAGACTGCAGACATGATACAAGAGATGGTCACAGACTGCAGACATGATACAAGAGATGATCAGAGACTGCAGACACGTTACAGGAGATGGTCAGAGATTGCAGACATGATACAAGAGATGGTCAGAGACTGCAGACATGATACAAGAGATGGTCAGAGACTGCAGACATGATACAAGAGATGGTCAGAGACTGCAGACATGATACAGGAAATGGTCAGAGACTGCAGACATGATAATGGTAGTGACGACATGACAGAATAGTGGTGACATCACACCTCCTCCAATACAGGCCACATTCACCGCCATGACATTGCTGCTCTGATACAAGAGATGTGGAGGGAAGTGACAACACTCTTCTCTGAACAGGAATTCTATTTTCCAGAAGTGACATTGTTACTCTCTGAACATAAGTTAGTGAAATGAGAGAATTATGGACTGACATCTTTTTCGGTGTGACATCACTGCTCTCTAACAGGGAGACAAACTCAGTTTCCCCCCCAGGGCCCCGTCCCTCCGCTGTGATAGAAAACACATATGCATTTTGGCTAAAAAAAACACAGAAAATGTGTTGTGCTAAAATCGAACTCTGAAGTGTAATCTGTCCACATGCTAATAGAAATGTGAAATCAAATCTTTCTGTTCCCATTACATATTGTACTTGATTTTAGATACAATGGCATCATCACTGGGTCCCTGTGCTTCTCTGAGCAGTGCAGACAGATCATGGCTGATGGGAGGATCCAGCAGGGTGCTGAAAACATCAAAATTGAAGCCTCATGTCGAGTCTGGATTAGTTTGAAGGTTTTCAACACATTCAAGTGTATGGTGATGCTCCGCAAGGCGCGCTGGCAGGCATTTGTGGGGTGTTTGCAGTGCGGTTGCGGCACATTGATCACACTGGTGTATTGTAGGAGTTTGTGGTGCAGTTTTAATGTTTGTAAAACGAGTCAAAACCGCTTATAGGGCGTTTGGGGAGCATTTGGGGAGGAGCCGGTACACCTATGCAAGACTGAAGGGGAGGAGCCGGTACAAATGTGCAAGACTGAAGGGGAGGAGCCGGTACACCTGTGCAAGACTGAAGGGGAGGAGGCGGTACAACTGTGCAAGACTGAAGGGGAGGAGCCGGTACACCTGTGCAAGACTGAAGGGGAGGAGCCGGTACAACTGTGCAAGACTGAAGGGGAGGAGCCTGTACACCTATGCAAGACTGAAGGGGAGGAGCCGGTACAACTGTGCAAGACTGAAGGGGAGGAGGCGGTACAACTGTGCAAGACTGAAGGGGAGGAGCCGGTACAACTGTGCAAGACTAAAGGGGAGGAGCTGCTACAACTGTGCAAGACTGAAGGGGAGGAGCCTGTACACCTATGCAAGACTGAAGGGGAGGAGCTGGTACAACTGTACAATACTGCAGGGGAGGAGCCGGTACAACTGTGCAAGACTTTAGGGGAGGAGCTGGTAAACCTGTGCAAGACTGAAAGGGAGGAGCCGGTGCAAATGAACAAGACTGAAGGGGAGGAGCTGGTACAACTGTGCAAGACTGAAGGGGAGGAGACGGTACAACTGTGCAAGACTGAAGGGGAGGAGACGGTACAACTGTGCAAGACTGCAGGAGAGGAGCTAGTAAACCTGTGCAAGACTGAAGGGGAGGAGCCGGTGCAAATGTGCAACACTGAAGGGGAGGATCTGGTACAACTGTGCAAGACTGAAGGGGAGGAGCCAGTACAGCTGTGCAAGACTGAAGGGGAGGAGTCGGTACAACTGTGCAAGACTAAAGGGGAGGAGCTAGTAAACCTGTACAAGACTGAAGGGGAGGAGCCGGTGCAAATGTGCAACACTGAAGGGGAGGAGCTGGTACAACTGTGCAAGAGTGAAGGGGAGGAGCCAGTACAGCTGTGCAAGACTGAAGGGGAGGAGTCGGTACAACTGTGCAAGACTAAAGGGGAGGAGCTGCTATAAATGTGCAAGACTGGAGGGAAAGCTCGAAGTCAAATTTTATGCATTGCAACGTTTTGCATTGCGTTTTAGATGTAGTTTACCTTTTTACCAAAAAAAATAAAAATTCACCTGTACTACTTCACCCCTCCTAGCACACATCCTCTTTCCTGTCAAATTTCCCAAATCCCCCCTCCTAGCATAAATTTCCAGAATACCGCCTCCTAGCACAACCCCCTCCAAATTACCCTTCCCAGAAAAAAATCCTTCCACCCCACCCAAATCTATCCTAGCAGAAATCTCCCCCCCCCCCCAGCATATCCTCTCCCAATCCCACCTCCTAGCACAATCCCCCCATCTCCCTCCTAACACAAATCCCCCCATCCCCCTCCTAACACAAATCTCCCCCATCCGCCTCTCCTAGCACAAATTTCTTTCCAATCCCCTCTCCTAGTACAAATACCCCCCCTCCTAGTACACCCCCAATCCCACCTCCTAGCACAAATCTCCTTTCTAGCACAACCCCCCCCCCCCCAATCCCCTCTCCTAGCACAAATTCCCCCAGACCCCTTCTAGCACAAATCTCCCCTCCTAACACAAATTCCCCTAATCCCCTCTCCTAGGACAGATTCCCCCCCATTCCCCCTCCTAGCACAAATCCCCCCAATCCCCCAGCAAACATCACTCCTCTTCCTTTAATCCCTCCACCTAGGACAAATTCCCCCCAAATCCCTCCACTAGCTAAACCCCCTCCAAATTACCATTCAGAGCATAAAATCCTCCTACCTTACCCAAATCCCCCCAAAGCCCATTCCAGCACCAAAACCACCCCCCCCCCCCCCCCCCCAGTCCAGCCCTGGCCTAGGGCAGGGAAACCAGCGACCATGGCTGCGCCCCTAAGAGACGGTGCGCCCTAGGCGGCTGCCTTTTTTACCAAGTGGTAGCACCAGCCCTGGTAATAGACTATAATGTAACAAAGGTTTTTCAAAAACTGCACCAAAGATGCTGCCAGCAGGATTTTTTTCTACACTGCAATGTACTGCAATAATGAAACACAATACAATGCAATGGTAACTTTTTTGTTGCGATTTTGGGGCTCTGTGAACATAGATTTTAGCGCATTTACATTTCAATGATGTGAACCGGCCCTCCCTAACCGTTCCCAAGAATGTCTAAAAATTGCCATTACATACCATGAAGCTGTTTTTCGGTTATACAGGTGTGAAGTTCAGTAAAAAAAAAGGATATTTTACCGGTGTGATATCATAACCCCCCAAACAGGAATTATCTTTGTCTGGCTGTGATCGGCGCTTGTGGGTGACACAAACAATTTGCCTGTCCTCCGGGTGTATAAATCAGAGACAATGTGCTCGGCTGAGAGCTTTCTTCAAGGTCTCCGAGCCTTCCGGCGGAGATTTACGGGACTGTAACTTTAGCGGATGTAGTGCCAGTTTTGTGACATGATCTGTTTTTTATTTTTTAGGACCACTATATAAACAATTGTGTTATTCTGTAGTAAATTAGGAGTGCAGAGCCTTGCAGAACCAGAGGAATGACCGTCATTAGAATAAATTTATTGGACTATCTTTCCTTTTCAATGGCCAGAAACCGGACTTGTCCTGATATTTTGGGGATTTTTTATTTTCGATGTTCTTCAAAAGATGGAGGTTGGTGCCATATTCTTAAAACTGCTACAAATAGTAAAACATCTGACAATCGGAAAGTTAAAGCAAACCTACGATGACCTATAATAAAGTGTCAAATGGACTTTATAGCGTTCATCCTCTGGTACATGCAAGCATATTCATAGATCTTCTAGAGTAGTGGTTCTCACCCACTGGGCCATGGCCCCTATGCAGGGCTTCAGCCTCCTTCCTCTTGGGCCTCTAGTCAGTTGCAGATCCCCTATCCTCCTACAGCGCCACCCAACCTTCCATAGTGACCTGTAGTGCCCCTCAACCTCCCACAGTGCCCCCATGCCCCCTGACAACCCAAAGCCCACTATGTCCCCCCCCCCAGTCTCCCACAGTGCCACCCAGCTGCCTGCAGTGCTCCCTAGCTTGCTTTAGAGCTTTGAGCCCCCATAGTACCCCCAGCCTCCAACAGTGTCCCACAGTGCCACTCAACCTCACATAGTGGCCTGTAGTGCTCCTCAATCTCCCACAGTGCACCCATGTCCCCTGAGAATTCAAATTCCACTAAGTGCCCTCCCCCAGTCTCCAACAGTGCCATCCAGCCACCTGCAGTGCTCCTTAGCTTGCTTGATTCCCCCTCCCCCCATGGTGCCCCCTATCTCCAACAGTATACTACAGTGCCCCCCAACTTCCTACAGTGTCCAGTCTCCCATAGTGCCCCTACAAAGCCTCTAACCTCCTGTAGAGACTCCAAGCCCCCTCCAGAGATCACAGCCCCCATAGTTGCCCCTAATTCCCTCCAGAAACCTCATCCTTTACAAGAACACCAAGTCTGCTACAGAAGCCCTTAACCGCCCTTCAGAATTTCCAGTTTAGCGGCTTGACATCATCGGCCCACCCTACGTGTTACGTCACGTGACTTCCTCAGGAACTCCTGAGGAAGTCACGTGACGCAACACGTAGGGTGGAAGTTCCTGAACACATTGAAAATACATTATAACAAGGTTTTTTTTACTGTGGTGTCCCAGCATTACTCAATCACGCTATATTTATATACTACACTATGGCAAGCGTTTCTGTTTACATACGTGGAGGATTTGTGGGATAAAGAGGAGATGGTACCATTTGCAGCAGAGTGAGGAGGAAAGTGGAGTCATCTATGCATACCTACCTGGGTTAAAAGGGAAAGGCGGTATTTGACCTATGCAATTTGGGTCATAAAAGGAGGTGAGAGTATATATGTATATCTCTGGTGGAATATATGTGGATATAAGCAATAAAGAGCACCTGTTTGGGAACAAATTATAAAAGCACGGATCAAGCACCCCTTATGGACTTTTAAAGTTGTATTCAGTATATTCACAGTTGCATAATCACATGGTTTGGATGCTTTAATTCATATATGAGGTTATAGAGATATATGCACGGCACTATTATAATGACACCACCACATAAAGATTGACTCATTCCTGTGCTAGGGTGACAACGCTCAACTACAACTGTATCTATGAAGGGAGCTGTCAAACTAAAACAGGACTACAAACACGTCTTCCTTTCTTCTTCATCTCCATTACACGGGGGGGAGGGGAAATTAGTGCTTTAGAGTAGATAGCTTACAATGAAGAAAACATTGTTGGGAATATCCAATTAATTCACAGGAAGTGGCAAGAAAATGGCATGTCTGGTAGGATCAACACATATTTTCTGTACTTTCTTAAAATGTTCTTAATGCCTGAAAACAGGAAAACGAATGGAGCCGCCATGTCTAAGTACTGGAAGCTGAAAAATATTACATTGTTCTTCTTGAGATATCAATTACATGAAAAATATACTCTTTGCAGTATAGCAAACATAACAGAAAAATGCAGGTACTGGGAGTGTGATATTAATTGTACAAGAAAAAAAAAAATCTCACAAACACACCAACATCACATATGACCATCAGCATGTTAGGGTGCATTGGCAGCCCACTCATTTTAAAGGGCTCGCTACAATAACACACATTGATGCACCACAAAGAAGTAAATGGGCCCTAAATAATGTTTAAGTGAAATTAAGTGAGATGGCCAGATGGTCGTCTCAAGAGTCTACCATCATTTAATGTTGACAGCAATATGACAGCAAGAAGAAAAAAAGGAGCCAACACATTTCAGGGACTAACGATTTGCCTTCATCAGGGCTGAAACAAGACATATTAATGAAAGTCAGAGTCATAACTATAATAGTTAATAATAAAACAGGGAAAATGGTATTTATGCTTGAACACATTCAAAGGTACATTAAGCAGAGGACATATGAGTCAATGGGGTATCAGAACATAAGCAAAAACATCTACATGATTGGAAGATATACAGTACATCCAGATTGCCTGGCCCCCAAAGTGCCTTGGGTGCCTCTTATCTTCCTGTTGTCATATCGTTATCAACATTAAATGATTATGGTCCCTTGAGATGAACATCTGGAGCTCTTTTTTTCTATTTCACTTGGACTTCCTAATCTGTCACTGAGGCTGTCACTGAGGTTAAGTCCTCAAGCCCAACCAATACCATCTGATTGATAGATCATGGATCTGAATCAAGCACCTGACATCTGCTTTTACTTGGATGAAAAAATTTTGTTATACTAGCAATGGTGGTGCCAATTACTGCAAAAAGGATTCGGGATACTCAGTAGTAGACACTGGACACTCAGTAGAAGACTTGGGACCAGGGGCGGACTGACCATTCGAGCACTTGGACACTGCCCGAGGGCCCAGGGTCAGTAGGGGGCCCCATGCAATGCCCCTGATACCTTTTATAGGCTTTTTTGAGTGTGGGCAAGCACACAGGGGCCCCATGATCCCCTATTGCCCAGGGGCCCCATGAGTTGTCAGTCCGCCCCTGCTTGGGACATTCAGTAGAAGATGCAAGGCACTCAGTAGAAGACATGAGGCAATCATTAGAAGATGTGAGGCACTCAGAAGAAGATGTGAGGTAGTCAGTAGAAGACGTGGAGTACTCAGTATAAATATGGAGTACTCAGTAGATGACTTGGGGAACTCAGTGTAAGACTCAGGAAACTCAGTAGAAGATACGGGACACTTAATAGAAGACTTAGGGAATTCAGTGGAAGATACGGGGCACTCAGTAGAAGACACAGGACACTTAGTAGAAGACTTAGGGAATTCAGTGGAAGATACGGGGCACTCAGTCGAAGACACAGGACACTTAATAGAAGACTTAGGGAATTCAGTGGAAGATACGGGGCACTCAGTCGAAGACACAGGACACTTAATAGAAGACTCAGGGAACTCATTAGCAGACTCAGGGAACCTAATGGAAGACAAGGGGCACTCTGTAGAAGACATGGGGTACGCGGTAGAAGATGCGCGTCACTCAGTAGAAGACTCTGGGAGCTCAGTAGATGATGCAGGGCACAAAGAAGAAAACATGGGACACTAATAAGAAGACTCAGGATTGGCCAGACTCCCATAAACATGCAGATTAGGTCACCACCCCTTCCTGCTTACCGGTTTCTGGAAGGTTCTATAGTCTTCCAGAGTCAGGTGGAGACAAGTGCCTGACCTACAACAAGAGCCTGACCTACAACAAGTCCCCGACCTACAACAAGAGCCTGACCTAGAACAAGTGCCTGACCTACAAGAGCCTGACCTACAATAAGAGCCTGACCTACAACAAGTGCCTGACCTACAAGAGCCTGACCTACAACAAGAGCCTGACCTACAACAAGTGCCTGACCTACAACAAGTGCCTGACCTACAACAAGAGCCTGACCTACAACAAGAGCCTGACCTACAAGAAGTACCTGACCTACAACAAGAGCCTGACCTACAACAAGTGCCTGACCTACAACAACAGCCTGACCTACAACAAGTGCCTGACCTACAAGAGCCTGACCTACAAGAGCCTGACCTACAACAAGTGCCTGACCTACAACAAATGCCTGACCTACAACAACAGCCTGACCTACAACAAGTGCCTGACCTACAAGAGCCTGACCTACAACAAGAGCCTGACCTACAACAAGTGCCTGACCTACAACAAATGCCTGACCTACAACAAGTGCCTGACCTACAACAAATGCCTGACCTACAACAACAGCCTGACCTACAACAAGAGCCTGACCTACAACAAGTACCTGACCTACAACAAGAGCCTGACCTACAACAAGTGCCTGACCTACAACAACAGCCTGACCTACAACAAGAGCCTGACCTACAACAAGTACCTGACCTACAACAAGAGCCTGACCTGCATGACGGTCAGCGAAAATCTTCATCTAGGTTTCTATGTTTCATCCTGCTGGAGGAAGGAAGACTTGTTTATATGGAATTCCAACAACAAATATTTTGGCTAAATTATTTAGTCGTCGGTTGGATCTCACAGTCCTGGCCTGTGATAAGAGTCACAATCTGGCGTCCAGGTCTCTGCCAATGCAGCCTCCATTCAACCGTTATATGACTCCAATACCCAAAACTCATGACAGCCTGATCCATAACTGACCCAGTCCAAATCACAAGGGCCAACCACATGTCGTTCATGGCATGGGATCATGAAATATGCTTCCCTTCACCCACAGAATACACAGCAGAGGGTTTGTCATGTATCTTTGAGGAACGCTCCAATCAAACATTAATATGTTACATCTGAAAGACCAGCACATGGAAAATGAAATGTAAACCCCAACTAGAAGCTTCTTTTATTTGCTCTCCTTTGGTCTGTCGTATTGACCACTGATGCAGTGCGGAATTTGCAGCGTTTTCTGTGCGAATTCCGCACCGCATCAGAATCGCCCCCCATTCATGCGAACCGCTGCGGATGTGTATGGTAGCCTCCTTGGCGGTATTCCCGGGTGTAGCTCGGGGTAAAGTTTCAGCACCACAAGCAGTGACCCCGATCTAC
The DNA here is from genome assembly GCF_062004578.1 of Staurois parvus. NCBI lineage: Eukaryota > Metazoa > Chordata > Amphibia > Anura > Ranidae > Staurois > Staurois parvus. Next base: position 712,178 of record NW_028318505.1, read on the forward strand.
ACTCAGGAATACACTGCAGCGTTGCTCCGGGATCTCTTCTGCACTTACCTTGTCCTGCGCTCCCGCGATGTCCCCCCTGCAGTGTCCCCTGTAATGTCCTCCGGCCGATGCCGGCATCTGTCTTCCGGGTTCCGTTCCATGCGTCATCAGGATGTACGGGGGCCGGAACGGCAGGAAATGTAAAAATGTCAAAAAGTGACATTCACTAAATACACTAAAATCACATAGTATAACATTCCTGTATCAAACCATTTCACATACATTTTGTCCCGAGTGCTTTGTCCGGCGCCCTGCCTGCATTTGTACCGTTCTTTCTGCCTGGAAACTGAGAAATGTCCATGGCGTCCAAAAAGCGTCCCTTTAGGTCAAAAGCGGTTTTAGACCGACTAGAGAACAGCGATAGTAAATCAGAACCACTTGCAGAATTGAGTGATAATGATTCGTGGGGGAAATTCCTCATCAGACACTGAAAACGATTCTGCGACTTTGCTCAGTGATGTGCGAACTTGGCGCTATATTTCACATTTCAGTGTTTTTGGTTTGATTATATTATTGAATTAAATGTATTCTTATTATATTATTATTTTTTATGATTATTTATTATATTATAATTTATGATTTCATGTTTCAAATTTTATCATACCCGGGATGTTTACTAGACTCTTGTTCGGACAGATTTCAGTGAGTTATTCCGAAGAATTACAGGCCTACAATGAAAAAACAACATATTTCCATGCAAAAAATGTACCGCTTTGAGCACAGAAATATGGACATAATCAGACCGCTAGGGAGGTTAAGTTAACAACACCCCGAAAGCGGTCTGAAAAATGCTGCACGATGTGCAGAATCAGATCGCATAGGTGTGAATACCCATGCGATCCGATTCTACTGTGGACCAAAAAAAGGGTCCTGCGCATTTTTGGTGCGGATGCGATGCAATTAGAGCCATACAAAATATACGTCTCTAATCGCACTGTACATCCGGACGTCGCAGGGAACGGAACCCAGAAGACAGATGCCGGCATCGGCTGGAGGAAATGGCCGGGGACACTGCAGGGGGGACATCGCGGGAGCGCAGGACAAGGTAAGTGCAGAAGAGATCCCGGAGCAACACTGCAGTGTATTCCCGAGTGTAGCTCGAGGTTACCGCTTGTGGTGCTGAAACTTTACCCCGAGCTACACTCGGGAATACCGCCAGGGAGGTTAATCTACCAGCATGTCTTTGGAGTGTAAGAGGAAACCGGAGTGCCTGGAGGAAACCCACGCAGGCACAGGGAGAACATGCAAACTCCAGGCAGGTGGTGCCATGGTTGGGATTCGAACCAAAGACCCGAGTACTGCCAGGTGGAATTGCTAATCATTTAGCCACTGTGCTGCCCTATTAGAAAGGTGTTTGTACCTAGAGATGGTTATTTTTATACGTCAATTTAATAAACTATGTCAATTTTATGCATATTTGTGCCTGAGTGTATAACATATACAGGGGCGGACTGACAACTCATGGGGCCCCCGGGCAATAGGGGATCATGGGGCCCCTGTGTCCTTGCCCAAACTCAAAAAAGCCCATGAAAAAGGTACCAGGGGCAGCTCATGGGGCCCCCTACTGACCCCGGGCCCTCGGGCAGTGCCTGAGTTTCCAAATGGTCAGTCTGCCCCTGAACATATAGGTCCACTTGTGAACCCCTGAGGTATAATTAAAGTCCCGTTTCCACCCCCCAATTCTTACATTTATAATGGAGATGATACCTGAGGGAGTCCTATTTTCATCAATCATTTACACCACTCCTTCTATCATACATTTATGTGAATTTACAGTATTTCTGGAATTCTACTTCAAAGCATCACCTATGGAACCCAATTTTAGGGCTTGACATGTTCGATATCTATTTACTCGGTGCAACCTCATCTTTTATATTTTACCAAAAAACTGGGTAATAACTGTGTTTTTGTGTCCTAAAATTAACTTTAGGAAGTAAAGGAAAATCTCCCCAATGAGAGTTATTAGCTCCCTAGATTTCTGGCAGGATCAACAGTCATTCTTTGCACTTTTCCAACTGGTACAAAAAAAACACTTCCAGTGTTATACTGTATATAACAGACCAAGCCCACATGGAAGAAAAATATATTTGAAATATATTTAAAAAATATTCTTCCCAAATATATTACCATATATTTGAAATATTATTATTATTATACAGGATTTATATGGCGCCAACAGTTTGCTCAGCGCTTTACAATATAACGGGAGACAATACAGCAACAATACAGTTCAATACAAGAGGGATAGGAGGGCCCTGATCCTGGGAGCTTACAATCTAGAAATACTACAATTTTGGCCGTATTCAATATATTTAAAAATATATTTCAGTAAACATATATACTGCATGTTGAAATGCAATTTTGTTACAAAATATATGCAAAATTTTTTTCAAAATACATTTCAAATATACTCTATGTCTTTAAAAATAAAAATCAGAATATATTTAAAATATATATATTTTTTAAAATATATATTTTTTAAATATATTTTTCAGATTATTTTAACATATAAAAAATTCATTTTAACATATATTTTTACATATATTTTTAAGTGCACTCCAAAAATGTAGATTTTGTATGTACATGCAAATGTACATTTTTGGAGTGCATTTACAAATATATGTAAAAAATATATGTTAAAATGACATTTTTATATGTTAAAAAAATCTGAAGAATATATTTTTAAAAAAATCTATTTTTAAAAATAGATTTTTTTTAAATATACAGTTGTGTTCAAAATTATAGCAGTCAGACATCACTAACGGGATCAATCACTGTTTTTGGTAGAAATGATATTTCTACATGGCAAATAATTTCCTAGCAGGTGTAGTAGAGTAATAGAAATCCAACAGACCCAACAGTCAGGACATGCATGCTGCTGATTCTGTGTCATTGAATCACTCATTGAAAGGGGCGTGTTCAAAATAATAGCCGTGTGGAGTTCTATTAGTGAGGTCATTCATTCTTTGAAAAACAGGTGGCAATTATTGCCCTTATTTAAGGAAGGAAGGCAACAAATGTTGTACATGCTGGTTACAGTGCATTTCTCTCTGAAATTCTGAGGAAAATGGGTCGTTCCAGACATTGTTCAGAAGAACAGCGTACCTTGATTAAAAAGTTGATTGGAGAGGGGAAAACATATAAAGAAGTGCAGAAAATGATCGGCTGCTCAGCTAAAATGATCGCAAATGCTTTAAAATGGCAACCAAAACCTGAAAGACGCGGAAGAAAGCGAAAAACTACCATTTGAATGGATAGCAGAATAGCCAAAATGGCGCGGACTCAGCCAACAATCAGCTCCAGGAAGATGAAAGAAGGTGTGGCGTTCCCTGTGAGGACTGTTACAATTAGAAGACCTCTTCAAGTATTCTGATGTATTCAAACTGATCCCTGATCCCTGGTATGCGATAAATAGGCCCAACACCGTAGTATGAGAAACATCCCCATATCATGATGCTTGCACCACCATGCTTCACTGTCTTCACAGTGTACTGTGGCTTGAATTCAGTGTTTGGGGGTCGTCTGACAAACTGTCTCCGCCCACTAGACCCAAAAAGAACAATCTTACTTCCATCAGTCCACAAAATGTTGCACCATTTCTCTTTAGGCCAGTCAATGTGCTCTTTGGCAGATTGTAACCTCTTCAGCACATGTCTTTTCTCCAACAGTGGGACTTTGCGGGGGCTTCTTGCAGATAGCTTGGCTTCACATAGGCTTCATGCTGCCTTATGCTGAAGAGGAAATGCCCTTGAAATGGGTGTTCCAACAAGACAACGACCCCAAACACACCAGTAAACGTGCAACATCTTGGTTCCAGACCAACAAGATTGATGTTATGGAGTGGCCAGCCCAATCCCCGGATCTTAATCCAATAGAAAACTTGTGGGGTGACATCAAAAATGCCGTTTCTGAGGGAAAACCAAACAATAGAGAAGAACTGTGGAATGTGGTCCAATCATCCTGGGCTGGAATACCTGATCACAGGGGCCAGAAGTTGGGTGACTCCATGCAACACAGATGTACAGCAGTTCTCAGAAACAGTGCGACTACAACCAAATATTCATGAAGTCATTCAAAGGAAAGCAAAATCTTCAAACATTTCTCAGTTTATATAGTGAATGTTTGAGTTTGTAAAGAAGAATACAAACACTGATATTTTTTTGAACCGTCTAATATTCACTTTTCTTCCATTTTTTTAGAGGAACAACACAAATTTGATGTATTTTTCTTCATGTTTTGATTTGGAATAGAATGTGTCGTGTTCCCAATGCATTTGTGTGGATGGAAATAAAAGCTATTAGAAGGATTTTCAGATTTATTCACTTTTTTCAACACACTGCTATTAATTTGAACACAACTATATCTGTCAGATTTGTATTTTTAAAGACATAGACTATATTTGAAATGTATTTTTAAAAATATTTTTCATATATTTTGTAATAAAAACGCACAGTCTAATTGCCTTTAGTAAATCAGGATTAAGTTAATGAGGTGTGTTGTTTCCTTTAAATAAAGCCAATTAACACCTCTAACCTTGGTCCTCACAGTCCTCACAGTCCTCACAGTCCAGTACGGAGACCCTTGACAGTTTTGTGTTCCTCTATTACAACATCAAGCTGACTAATAGCACAGCTTACACATAGGGAACCCTGGACACATTCCCAGCCAAGGTAAGCTGATTAGGAGTTACTGGAGCAGCCATGGATGACCTGTTATAAAAGGGCAGGTTTCAGGGTTGTCAGGGTTTGCTTTCCATCCTTCTCTACAGCTCCTTGGTGTGATTAACTGAAGAAGTAGAGACTGTTCACTTAAAGTGTTACTAAACCCACAGCAGTACAATCAGTCTGTAGATGCAGTAAAGCATGCTTGTTATACTCACTGTGGAACCTAAGGGGTTAATCCTCTGCATTGTGTAAAAAGGCTGTTTGATCCTGTCTTCTCTGATACTCCTCTTGTTCAAATGTCCACTAAGACAGACTAAACCAATAGTCCTTCTGCACATGCTCAGTTTGTTGTGTATTGCTAGAGAGGTTTTTTGTTTTTTCTGGGAGAGTGCATGGGACCAGAACAGGGCCAGTCAGCACTGTCCAGACAGAGGTCAGGGGTTTTGCATCCTCCTAGAGCAGAGAGAAAACTCCTCCTACAAACTTTAACTAGTGCTCTGCTGGACACAAGACTGCTCTATACTGCTGATGAGAAACGGTATTTTGCAACTTATATTTACTAAAATAATTGCTTTTCCATTTTCTGTGTTCTGTGGGAGAGCGGATATGGTGAATGCAGGGTTCGGGGAGACCAGATACAGTGAATGCAGGGTCCAGGGAGACCAGATATAGTGAATGCAGGGTCCGAGGAGAGCAGATATAGTGAATGCAGGGTCCTGGGAGACCAGATATAGTGAATGCAGGGTCCGGGGAGACCAGATATAGTGAATGCAGGGTCCGGGGAGATCAGATATAGTGAATGCAGGGTCTGGGGAGACCAGATATAGTGAATGCAGGGTCTGGGGAGACCAGATATAGTGAATGCAGCGTCTGGGGAGACCGGATATAGTGAATGCAGGGTCTGGGGAGACCAGATCTAGTGAATGCAGGGCCCGGGGAGACAAGATATAGTGAATGCAGGGTCTGGGGAGACCAGATATAGTAAATGCAGGGTCTGGGGAGACAGGATATAGTGCATGCAGGGACCTGGGAGACCGGATATAGTGAATGCAGGGTCCGGGGAGAACAGATATAGTGAACGCAGGGTCCGGGGAGACCAGATATAGTGAATGCAGGGTCCGGGGAGACCGGATATAGTGAATGCAGGGTCCAGGGAGAGCAGATATAGTGAATTCAGGGTCTGGGGTTTAGTAACACTTTAAAGAGCATGTCTGGGTGCAATTAAAAACAAATTAACACCACCTCCCCTTCTTACGTTACGAAGATGGGTGAGGGTGTATTCTGTAGTCCAGCAAAGGAGAATTCAGGCAATGCTGACAACAGTGCTTGTGATTACAGTGCAGAAGAGGCCGTGTTCTCAGCTCACTAAAGGAAGTATGGAGCATCACTGGATTCCTGGCAGGATCAACAGCTATTTTTCTGTACTTGCAGAGACGAAATCCAGGGAAATGTTAATGTATTGCAGAGATGTAAGGAATATTTTTGAACATCTGGGCCCCATAAGTAAATCATTTCTTACCCCCTGATTTCAATCGCCGGCTCCTTTACCTATAAGATTTCAGCCTGTGCCCATTAGGTTGCATTCTTCCCCAGTCTTTCCCAACCAACCCCACCCTGCCCCGTTTGACCTTTTTTCTTCTACCATTTTCCTTTCTTTGTTCTTTTCTTCTTTGTCTTCCTCACCTACCCACCCATTGTATGTGCTGGTATCTTTCACCTTAACCAGACACTCTCAACCAGGGTTCATCCAAACATTGCTAGAGGTCTCTTAAGCTATGGCTGACTGACCATCTATCTGATGATCTGATGATGTCTGTCTGGGTCCAAAACCACTTGGAAGAGCTAGCAGCATGAAACCAATGTAGTTTAAAGCTGCCTAAATTGGTGGTATTCTGACCACCACTACTAGGTCAGTCATTCTCCCCCTGACCACCAATGTAAGGAGCATCCTTCCCACTGATCACCAATGTAATGGACATTCTTCCCACTGATCACCAATGTAAGGGACATTCTTCCCACTGACCACCAATGTAAGGAACATTCTTCCCCCTAATCACCAATGTAAGGAGCATTCTTCCCACTGATCACCAATGTAAGGAACATTCTTCCCACTGACCACCAATGTAAGGGGCATTCTTCCCACTGATCACCAATGTAAGGAACATTCTTCCCACTGATCACCAATGTATGGAGCAATCTTCCCACTGATCACCAATGTAAGGAGCATTCATCCCACAAGTCACTAATGTAAAGAACATTCTTCCCTTTAGCCACCAATGGATATTCTCATTGGCCATCAATGCAAGGAACATTCTTCCCACTGACCACCAATGTAAGGAGCATTTTTCCCACTGACCACCAATGTGAGGGACATTCTTCCCACTGATCACCAATGTAAGGAGCATTCTTCCCACTAATCACCAATGTAAGGAGCATTCTTCCCACTGTCCATCAATGTAAGGAGCATTCTTCTCATTGGCCACCAACATCTGAGGCATTCTTTCCAGTGGCAACCAATGTCAGGGACATTCTTCCCACTGACCACCAATGTAAAGGACATTCTTCCCAATGGCCACCAATGTAAAGGACATTCTTCCCAATGGCCACCAATGATAGGAGCATTCTTCCCATTGACCACCAATATAAAGGGCATTTTCCCCTCTGACCATCAATGTAAGGAGCATTCTTCTCATTGACCACCAATGTCTGAGGCATTCTTTTCAGTGTCAACCAATGTCAGGGGCATTCTTCCCACTGACCACCAATGAAAAGGGCATTTATCCCTCTGACCTCCAATGTAAGGAGCATTCTTCCCTCTGACCCCTTATGAATTGGTCTTAGAAGGGATTCCCTGAATATTATTTTAACGGTTAATCTGGATTAAAAAAAAAAAAAAAAAAGTTGAGAAAGGCAGTCCTATATGACTGTACCAACATGCATCTGAAGTATAACCCCCCATTAGGAGGAAGACTATACCAGTATATTGTCCATTATTGATGTATGTTGTCGCACCCGCTGAATTTATATAGGAAATGTGGCTTGGTGATTTGCTATTGTTGCATATATGTAAACCAGCTTTTCTCAACCAGGGTGCCCAGGCACCTTGGAGTGCCTTGAGGTTTCTTCTGGGGTGCCTTGGCAAAATGTATAAAAATTGCCCAAAACTTGTATACAAGCCAGCAGGTGGAACAAGCCGGCCTTTTAGTTACACAATGCCACAGGTTTTTATTGTGCACCATTACGACCTTCTAGCCGCCGGTGTCCTGACAACCAATGACATCATTAGTTGATAGGGAGGATGTCAGTTACCTGCACAGCATCCTAGTTTGTCCCTCCCCTGCCCCTCTCCCTCAGTGCTGGGGTCACATTAGATCAGTGATGGAGGAAAAACTGAGGGAGAAGAGAAACATAGGAATACTAGCCAGTACCAGTGTGCAAAAGTGTATTTGCTTTTGAAGAATAAATCCCCTCTAATGTTGGGTGTCCTACATGTGTGGATGTTGCTGCGTCATATAAAACTATTAGAAAAGTTTTTCACATTTTAGAATGGGGTGCTTCGAGACTGTCCATAATTTTAAAGGGTGCCTCAAGACTGTCCATCATTATAAAGGGTGCCTCAACACTGTCCATCATTTTAAAGGGTGCCTCAAGACTGTCCATCATTATAAAGGGTGCCTCAAGACTGTCCACCATTTTAAAGGGTGCCTCAAGACTGTCCACCATTTTAAAGGGTGCCTCAAGACTGTCCATCATTATAAAGGGTGCCTCAAGACTGTCCATCATTTTAAAGGGTGCCTTAAGACTGTCCACCATTTTAAAGGGTGCCTCAAGACTGTCCATCATTTTAAAGGGCGCCTTGACTGAAAAAAAGTTGAGAAACACTGATGTAAACTTCTTGAATCTTCAATAAACAAAAAAAAATCTTCCAAAAAAAAAAAACTTTGGCTTTCCCAGTGACTCCACTGCTAACTGCAAAAATGACAACATTTTTCTGAAATCTCCCAATTTTTACCAAAATTTTTAAAAACACAAAAATTCTTAAAAGTCTTCATCTTAAATATATAGGACACACATGGCAGGATGAACAGACAAACACAACCGTAATACCAGCGGCAGACTGACAACTTATGGGGCCCCCGGGCAATAGGGGTTCATGGGGCCCCTATGTCCTTGCCCAAACTCAAAAAAGCCTATGGAAAAGGTACCAGGGGCATCTCATGGGCCCCCTACCCTCGGCTAGTGCCCGAGTTTCCAAATGGTCAGTCCGCCCCTGCGTAATACACAATCACAAATCGGAATGCACAAACCATAGTTACATAGTTAGTCTGGCTGAAAAAAGAGTCCATCCAGTTCAACCATAAAAAAAAGTTATAATCCTATATCCACAGTTGATCCAGAGGAAGGAAAAAAAAAACAGCAAAGCACGATCCAATTTGCTCCTGCAGGGGAAAATAATTCCTTCCTGATCCCCCGAGAGGCAATTGGATATTCCCTGGATCAACTTTACCTATAAATGTTAGTATCCAATCATACTTCGCCTGTCAACGGGTCAAAATAATGGAAGATGATTTTTGATTGGTCGGTGCAGCTTACTGTTTTGTTGCTGTTTGCCTTATTAAATAAGGTGGACATGTCACTGAAAACGCACGGGGCACAAAGTTATTTCAGGAGGATTATTAAGAAGGCAATCTTCGGAGGGGATGACATTTAACATTGGACGTGGTCAGCTCTTCCATTGGAACTAACAAAATATCCGATATCCCCACCTCCCCCAGATGATTTAACTGTAACCTGGGATCATACCAGGAGGTCCGAGCCTGCCGCCTCTCAGACGAGATCTCCGTGTTGCAAGTTTCACAGATTCACATAGTGGATTTGATATGTGTGTGTTTCACTGGTTATATATTTGGTGACACAGAGATCTAAAATATATGTGTATATGTTGATATTCACAGAGAGAGTAATTTTTTTTTTTTTTTTTTTTTTGTGTGTTTTGGAGTCTTTCACGAGTATTGCATGGTGCACTGTAAAGGGCATGTGTGTTTTTATTACCAAAAAGGTATGACACTATGTTAAGTTTTTTCTTTTTGAGGTATATGGGCATCAGAATTTGCGGGTGTTGAGAAAAATAATTTTTTCATGGAAAAGAAGAAAAAAAGAGACTTTATTGAACATTTTTTTATACTAGTGGGGTTTGCCTTGATATTTGGGATATTTATATGGTTTTATTTAAAAGAAAAGTCTTTATATATAATTTTCATTAGCCTTCAAGGGTGGAGGTGGATTACTTTTCTGGGTATTTTTTCGGTGTGTGCTTTGCATTTGAGAAATAGAGATCTCCGTGTTGTAGAACGCACTGAAACAAGGCAGGATCACTTTGTAACTTTATTTTTTTAAATTCTGATTCTGTATTAGAAAACGACATGAAATCTGATTATTATAGATGACTAAAGCAGAACTCCAGCCAACTAGAAGATAAAAAAAAGAAGAGCCCATTAACCTCCCTAGCGGTCTGATCATGTCAGTATTTCTGTGCTCAAAGCGGTACATTTTTTTGCATGGAAATATGTATTTTTTTATTGTAGGTCTGTAATTCTTAGGAATAACTCACTGAAATCTGTCCGAACAAGAGTCTAGTAAACATCCCGGGTATGATAACATTTGAAACACGAAATCATAAATTATAATTTAATAAATAATCATAAAAAATAATAATATAATAATAATAAATTTAATTCAATAATATAATCAAACCAAAAACACTGAAATGTGACATATAGCGCCAAGTTCGCACATCAATGAGCAAAGTCGCAGAATCATTTTCAGTGTCTGATGATGAATTTCCCCCACGAATCATTATCACTCAATTCTGCAAGTGGTTCTGATTTACTATCGCTGTTCTCTAGCCGGTCTAAAACCGCTTTTGACCTAAAGGGACGCTTTTTGGATGCCATGGACATTTCTCAGTTTCCAGGCAGAAAGAACAGTAAAAATGCAGGCAGGGCGCCGGACAAAGCACTCGGGACAAAATGTATGTGAAATGGTTTGATACAGGAATGTTATACTATGTGATTTTAGTGTATTTAGTGAATGTCACTTTTTGTCATTTTCAAATTTCCTGCCAGTTCCGTCCCCCGTACGTCCCGACGTCGCAGTGAACGGAACCCAGAAGACAGATGCCGGCATTGGCCGGAGGACATTACAGGGGACACTGCAGGGGGGACATCGCGGGAGCGCAGGACAAGGTAAGAGAAGAACAGATCCTGAGCAGCGCCGCATGGTAAGCCTGAGTGTAGCTCGGGGTCACCGCTTGTGGTGCTGAAACTTTACCCCGAGCTACACCCGGGAATACCGCCAGGGTTTTAAAAAAAGGGTTTTTAAAAAAGTTTTTGCTACAATATTCACCTTCAATGCAGAGATTGCCCCCCCCGCAATACTTTTATTCTGCCACTCTGACTGCCAGCAGAATTTAAACTACTTTTTCTGAGCACAGGTCATCCTGGGTGGCCCCCAGCCTGTGAATGGACAATGAAAGGAGAAGCAGCACAGAGATGAGCTCATCTCTCTGTAACTCTGCTCTCTCCTCCTATCAGCACGCTTCTTGCCAGCACATGAAATGATAGACTGTGTATGCTACTTTATCTCCTGTTCTTGTCTGAGCTATGCTGTGACAGGGACTTCAAGAGCCTGGCATCGGGTCACGTTCAGGTTCAGCTTGAAACAAAAGTTTAGGGATTGCGAGCTGTCAGTTCAGCAAATCACGTTTGGCATAGTTGCTCATCATAATGATGAACAGGGGCGGACTGACCATTTGGAAACTCTGGCACTGCCCGAGGGCTCAGGGTCAGTAGGGGGCCCCATGAGATGCCCCTGGTACCTTTTTCATAGGCTTTTTTGAGTTTGGGCAAGGACACAGGGGCCCCATGATCCCCTATTGCCCGGGGGCCCCATGAGTTGTCAGTCCTCCCCTGATGATGAACATTTGTATGTAGTGCTATGTAATTAAAGGTCGTCTGGGAATATTCAAATGTGAAATGAGCAATTGGAAACATCTGTAATATTCCTTAAAGTGGTTGTAAACCTCAGACATGAAATATGAACAAAGCAAATCCCTCTCTAGTGTGTATTTGTCTCAATCCAGAGCACTAAGTGTCATTTCAGTCTGCTGCCTCATTCTTCTGTTGTCAGCATGAGCCACTTATGACAAGTTTTCCTGACACCAAGAGAAAAATGGTGACAGTGGAAGGAGCTCCAGCAGATTGACAACCTCAGCTCTGTTCTTGTGTGCTGTGTGAAGGGGGCGTATCTCTTCCCTCCAATCAGCTATCAGAGCTCTCCTCACTGAACTCTGCAGTGTGTGATCTCAGCTCTCCGCCCCCTTTTTTCTAAACTCTCAGACAAGCTTATAAATTCAGCACTTTGAATGGGTGCAGAGAAGAGAAGACTACAGATAAACAGGTACAACTTATGTAGGAGGATGTGTTTAATTTCAGTATCACCTGAGGATAGTCCCTTTACCAGGATGGTTTACAACTGCTTTAAAGTTGATGTGAATCCTACCTTGATGACAATGAGTGTCCTCTGTGCACTGTGTATCCAATGTGTACTTCCAGTGTAACAAAGGCCATGTGTTCCCCTAAAATACTCATTTCACTTTTTTTTCTATCTCAGAGCTGCTGATTTCCTCCTTCTTCTTCCAGCCATTTCCTGTCTGCATGCACACACTCCAGCATTGGCTGCAGATCATTGCTCTGGACAGGATTCATGGCAACCACTAAAGGTAGCATGGACCACCAATGTGAGCATGGACCACCAATGTGAGCATGGACCACCAATGTGAGCATGGACCACCAATGTCAGCATGGGCCACCAATGTGAGCATGGACCACCAATGTTAGCATGGACCACCAATGTCAGCATGGGCCACCAATGTGAGCATGGACCACCAATGTTAGCATGGACCACCAATGTTAGCATGGACCACCAATGTGAGTATGGACCATCAATGTTAGCATGGACCACCAATGTCAGCATGGACCACCAATGTTAGCATGGACCACCAATGTCAGCATGGACCACCAATGTGAGTATGGACCACCAATGTGAGCATGGACCATCAATGATAGCATGGACCACCAATGTGAGTATGGACCATCAATGTTAGCATGGACCACCAATGTGGGCATGGACCATCAATGGTAGCATGGACCACCAATGTCAGCATGGACCACCAATGTGAGCATGGACCATCAATGGTAGCATGGACCACCAATGTCAGCATGGACCACCAATGTTAGCATAGACCAGCAATGTTAGCATAGACCACCAATGTTAGCATGGACCACCAATGTGAGCATGGACCATCACTGTTAGCATGGACCACCAATGTCAGCATGGACCACCAATGTTAGCATGGACCACCAATGTCAGCATGGACCACCAATGTGAGCATGGACCATCAATGGTAGCATGGACCACCAATGTGAGTATGGACCACCAATGTGAGTATGGACCATCAATGTTAGCATGGACAACCAATGTGAGCATGGACAAGGGGCAGACTGGCCATTTGGAAGCTTGGCACTGCCCGAGGGCCCGGGGTCACTAGGGGGCCCCATGAGATGTCCCTGGTACCTTTTTCATAGGCTTTTTTGAGTTTGGGCAAAGACACAGGGGCCCCATGATCCCCTATTGCCCGGGGGCCCCATGAGTTGTCAGTCCGCCCCTGGCATGGACCATCAATGGTAGCATGGACCACCAATGTCAGCATGGACCACCAATGTTAGCATGGACCACCAATGTTAGCATGGACCACCAATGTTAGCATGGACCACCAGTGTGAGCATGGACCACCAATATTAGCATGGACCCCCAATGTCAGCATGGACCCCCAATGTCAGCATGGACCATCAATGTTAGCATGGCCACTTGCATTCTGCAGGGGTTCACGGGACAGGGTGACAACACAGGAGCACAGATGGGAGACGGTTGTCACCCTGGGGTTGATTTACTAACACTGGAGAGTGCAGAATCTGATACAGCTGTGCATGGGAAGAAATGCCTGAACAAAGACCTTCATGGCAGGACCACCAGGGTCCATTTGAATGAAGGATGATGAATTACCAAGATTGAAAGCAACTTTTGAAATGATATTAACATGTTAAAGTTTAGATGAGATTTTTGGTCCTCATGCACACGGGGCGTTTTTACAGCCAGTAAACTTCCCAGCATGTTATCCTGTGTGTGTCCATCCCCGGCGTGTTATCCTATGTGTCCATCCCAGGCATGTTATCCTATGTGTCCATCCCCGGCGTGTTATCCTGTGTGTCCATCCCAGGCGTGTTATCCTATGTGTCCATCCCCGGCATGTTATCCTATGTGTCCATCCCCGGCATGTTATCCTACGTGTCCATCCCCGGCGTGTTATCCTGTGTGTCCATCCCAGGCGTGTTATCCTTTGTGTCCATCCCCGGCGTGTTATCCTATGTGTCCATCCCCGGCATGTTATCCTACGTGTCCATCCCCGGCATGTTATCCTACGTGTCCATCCCCGGCGTGTTATCCTACGTGTCCATCCCCGGCGTGTTATCCTATGTGTCCATCCCCGGCGTGTTATCCTATGTGTCCATCCCCGGCGTGTTATCCTGTGTGTCCATCCCCTGCGTGTTATCCTGTGTGTCCATCCCCGGCATGTTATCCTGTGTGTGTCCATCCCCGGCGTGTTATCCTGTGTGTCCATCCCCGGCGTGTTATCCTGTGTGTCCATCCCCGGCGTGTTATCCTGTGTGTCCATCCCCGGCGTGTTATCCTGTGTGTCCATCCCCGGCGTGTTATCCTGTGTGTCCATCCCAGGCGTGTTATCCTACGTGTCCATCCCAGGCGTGTTATCCTACGTGTCCATCCCAGGCGTGTTATCCTACGTGTCCATCCCCGGCATGTTATCCTACATGTCCATCCCCGGCATGTTATCCTACGTGTCCATCCCCGGCATGTTATCCTACGTGTCCATCCCCGGCATGTTATCCTACGTGTCCATCCCCGGCATGTTATCCTACGTGTCCATCCCTGGTACGTTATCCTACGTGTCCATCCCCGGCACGTTATCCTACGTGTCCATCCCCGGCATGTTATCCTACGTGTCCATCCCCGGCGTGTTATCCTACGTGTCCATCCCCGGCGTGTTATCCTATGTGTCCATCCCCGGCGTGTTATCCTATGTGTCCATCCCCGGCGTGTTATCCTGTGTGTCCATCCCCTGCGTGTTATCCTGTGTGTCCATCCCCGGCATGTTATCCTGTGTGTGTCCATCCCCGGCGTGTTATCCTGTGTGTCCATCCCCGGCGTGTTATCCTGTGTGTCCATCCCCGGCGTGTTATCCTGTGTGTCCATCCCCGGCGTGTTATCCTGTGTGTCCATCCCCGGCGTGTTATCCTGTGTGTCCATCCCAGGCGTGTTATCCTACGTGTCCATCCCAGGCGTGTTATCCTACGTGTCCATCCCAGGCGTGTTATCCTACGTGTCCATCCCCGGCATGTTATCCTACATGTCCATCCCCGGCATGTTATCCTACGTGTCCATCCCCGGCATGTTATCCTACGTGTCCATCCCCGGCATGTTATCCTACGTGTCCATCCCCGGCATGTTATCCTACGTGTCCATCCCTGGTACGTTATCCTACGTGTCCATCCCCGGCACGTTATCCTACGTGTCCATCCCCGGCATGTTATCCTACGTGTCCATCCCCGGCGTGTTATCCTGTGTGTCCATCCCCGGCGTGTTATCCTGTGTGTCCATCCCCGGCGTGTTATCCTGTGTGTCCATCTCCGGCGTGTTATCCTGCGTGTCCATCCCCGGCGTGTTATCCTGCGTGTCCATCCCCGGCGTGTTATCCTGCGTGTCCATCCCCGGCGTGTTATCCTGTGTGTCCATCCCCGGCGTGTTATCCTGTGTGTCCATCCCCGGCGTGTTATCCTGCGTGTCCATCCCCGGCGTGTTATCCTACGTGTCCATCCCCGGCGTGTTATCCTACGTGTCCATCCCCGGCGTGTTATCCTACGTGTCCATCCCCGGCGTGTTAACCTGTGTGTCCATCCCCGGCGTGTTATCCTGTGTGTCCATCCCCGGCGTGTTATCCTGTGTGTCCATCCCCGGCGTGTTATCCTGTGTGTCCATCCCCGGCGTGTTATCCTACGTGTCCATCCCCGGCGTGTTATCCTGTGTGTCCATCCCCGGCGTGTTATCCTGCGTGTCCATCCCCGGCGTGTTATCCTGCGTGTCCATCCCCGGCGTGTTATCCTGCGTGTCCATCCCCGGCGTGTTATCCTGCGTGTCAATCCCCGGCGTGTTATCCTGTGTGTCCATCCCCGGCGTGTTATCCTGTGTGTCCATCTCCGGCGTGTTATCCTGTGTGTCCATCCCCGGCGTGTTATCCTGCGTGTCCATCCCCGGCGTGTTATCCTGCGTGTCCATCCCCGGCGTGTTATCCTGCGTGTCCATCCCCGGCGTGTTATCCTGTGTGTCCATCCCCGGCGTGTTATCCTGCGTGTCCATCCCCGGCGTGTTATCCTGCGTGTCCATCCCCGGCGTGTTATCCTATGTGTCAATCCCCGGCGTGTTATCCTGTGTGTCCATCCCCGGCATGTTATCCTGTGTGTCCATCCCCGGCATGTTATCCTGTGTGTCCATCCCCGGCATGTTATCCTGTGTGTCCATCCCCGGCATGTTATCCTGTGTGTCCATCTCCGGCGTGTTATCCTGTGTGTCCATCTCCGGCGTGTTATCCTACGTGTCCATCCCCGGCGTGTTATCCTACGTGTCCATCCCCGGCGTGTTATCCTGTGTGTCCATCCCCGGCATGTTATCCTGTGTGTCCATGCACACACAGGCTTTCACCCCTCACCTACAGGGCACTTCCACCCCCTTCCTGCCCAGGCCAGCTTGCAGCATTGTCACACTTAGAATGATAATTGCGCGGTCATGCAACATTGTGCCTGTATGAAATTTTTATCAATTTTTTTCACACAAATTTAGCTTTCTTTTGGTGTAAATAAATCACTGCTGGGGGTTCATTTTTTGCAATATAAATGAAAAAAGACAGAAAATTTTGAAAAAAAATAAATGTTTTCTTTGTTTCTATTATAAAATTTTGCAAACAGGTATTTTTTCTCCTTCACTGATGTGCGTTGATGAGGCTGCACTGATAGGCAGCACTGATGGGCACTGATAGGAAGCACTGATGGACACTGATAGGCAGCACTGGAGAGGTAGCGCTGATGGGCACTGATGATGCTGCACTGATGGGCACTGATAGGCTGCACTGATGAGGTTGCACTGGTGGGCATTGATGAGGAGGCACTGATGATGCTGCATTTATATGCAGCACTGATGGGCACTGATAGGAGGCAATGACGGGCACTAATAGGTAGCACCGAAGGGCAAAGACTGGCAGCACTGACTGGCAGCACTGACTAATGGCACTGACTGGCGGCACTGATGGGCACAGATTGGCAGTACTACTGGGCAGCACTGTTGGGCACTGATGGGGCTCCACTGATATTCAGGGCACTGATTATAAGTGCAGATCTCTCTTTTGACAGTTGCCGGTTATCAGTGATTATTAGTGCAACCCCAGAAGTGCCCATCAGTGCTGCCCATCAGTGCCCATCAGTGCTGCCCATCAGTGCCCATCAGTGCCCAACAGTGCTGCCCATCACTGCCACTAGTTCTGGGGGGGGAGGTATCAGTCAAAAAAAGCCCTTTGCCAAAAAACGCTGATTAACCACTTCCTTACTGGAAGAGCATCATATGACGTCCTCCCAGAACGCAGCCCCCACACGCCCCCAGCGATGCACACCTGGCACTGTCTGTGATTGCTGTGTCCTCTGGACACAGATGATCACATGACATGGTAAAAGGCCAATCACAGCGGCCTTTTACCACGTGATCAGCTGTCTCCAATCACAGCTGATCACCATGTAAATACACTTGCCGGTCATCAGCAGTACTTTTCTCAAGAACTAGTAGGTTTCAAGGGGAGTTTTCTATCTGTAAAAGCACTCCGACACTGGTAAACGCAGTAAAATGCGGTAAAACGCAGCAAACCAGCTTTTTTTAGCTATTTTTGAGCCAATATTTTTTTTTTGTGTTTAAAACATGCTAACGTGGAAAAACACGGGTAAACGCAGCAAAAGTGGCTAATGCAAAAACGCTTACAACCGCGTTTTTTTAACGTGACTTTATGCAGTTAACACCACTGACGTTTTTAAAACACCCGGTGCGCACGAGGCCTTAATGATTGGGTTTACATTTACTTTAAGCAAATTCGTACCAACAATCTGTTTAGTCAATAAATTCATATTTAAAATGTTGGTGGAATAGTGGGGAGCAAAATACAAAAAAAAAAAAGACATAGGTGGCTTTCTGTCCAGAATATCAATAAATTATTACCCAATCACTAATGTCTCATGTATGATTTAACATCGCCATTTACAAAGTCATTTTTAATATTCATAAATCTACAGCTGCTATAATAATACCTCCTGGCGATCCTTGTATAAAGGTCCTTGGCAGGCACTGCCTGTTATAGGGTGACACCGGAAATCGTTCCCTCCACTTCTTGTGTAGTCACTGGGACAGGATATCTCCCAAAACAAGGTCAAAATTAGCAATACAATCCTGCGGAAAAGGAATAGCACTCATACGTCTCTTTCCCAAGGACAACCTCTGGATATTACGCTGATGGACTCAACTTCTTTGGTCGACCATGGCGAGGCCTGTTCTGAGTGGAACCCAGGGGCGGACTGACCATTTGGAAACTCGGGCACTGCCCAAGGGCCCGGGGTCAGTAGGGGGCCCCATGAGATGCCCCTGGTACCTTTTTCATAGGCTTTTTTGAGTTTGGACAAGGACACAGGGACCCCATGATCCCTATTGCCCAGGGGCCCCATGAGTTGTCAGTCCGCCCCTGGTGGAACCTGTTCTGTTGAACCGCTGTATGGTCTTGGCCACCGTGCTGCAGCTCAGTTTCAGGGTCTTGGCAATCTTCTTATAGCCTAGGCCATCTTTATGTAGAGCAGCAATTCTATTTTTCAGATCCTCAGAGAGTTCTTGGCCATGAGGTGCCATGTTGAACTTCCAGTGACCAGTATGAAAGAGTGAGAGTGATAACACCCAATGTCACACACCCATTCCCCATTCACACCTGAGACCTTGTAACACTAAGGAGTCACATGACACTGGGGAGGGAAAACGGCTAATTGGGCCCAATTTGGACCTTGTCACTTAGGGGTGGACTCACTTTTGTTGCCAGCGGTTTAGACATTAATGGCGGTGTGTTGAGTTATTTTGAGGGGACAGCAAATTTACATGTTATACAAGCTGTACACTGACTACGTCACATTGTAGCAAAGTGTCATTTCTTCAGTGTTGTCACATGAAAAGATAGAATCAAATATTTACAAAAATGTGAGGGGTGGACTCACTTCTGGGAGATACTGTATATGTATATATATACATTATATATATATATATATATACAGTGTATATATGTAGCATCCTTCTAGGTAGGTTGCTGGGATGTACATAGTCTAGTTTAGTGTAGTGGAGTCTCCTGCTTAACAGGAAGCTACAATTGTTTAGTGAGAGATCCTGTGTGGCTCACAGTGATCCTGATGCTGTGATTGGTTCCTCTGGATCTTGGAAGGTTTCGGGGGAACAGGAGAGACCCCTACAGATCAGCAGCATGACTATGGATGCAGTTCCAGCCAATTACAGGGAGCGGTGCCCTTGAGAATGCTGGGCACTGGTATTTATATTCAGTGAGCACGTGTGATCTGGGTTCTTCCTGTGAGAAGGGAGATCCTTCCAGTTGCCTCCCTGGCTCATGTTGGCAGGAGGCCTTCAATGGGTGACCCCCAAAAGCCAGAATGCTAAAATGCAGGGTGCTTCTGAAAGCTGACTGAGGAGGACGTCTACAGATCCTGTCTGGTATCATGGAGGAAGGTGGCCTACAGCAGGGACCTTGTGAGTACAGACTGTTCTACACGGATGCTGGGACTTGTGCCATTTTACCCCCCTTGGGATCTACAGTATATAGTCAGCTGCTGGGTGTAAGCTAGAGGGGACATGGTGTCCAGAAGAGCAATAGTCCACTAAGTCTACATGCAGTCATGGCCAAAAATATTGGCACCCTTTCATTTCCATCAGATAATGCACCACTTCACCCAGAAAATTGTTGCAATGACAAATGTTTAGGCATTCTCAAGTTTCATTCTATGGTTGTATTGGTATGACTGGGGCGACGGTTCATCTTTCAACAAGACAACGACCCTAAGCACACAGACCATATGACAAAGGAGTTACTACGGGCAAACTCTGTGAATATCCTGGAGTGGCCCAGCCAGAGCCCAGACTTGAACCCAACCAGGGGCGGACTGACCATTGGGAAACTCGGGCACTGCCCGAGGGAAGGAGTCAGTAGGGGACCCCATGAGATACCCCTGGTACCTTTTTCATAGGCTTTTTTGAGTTTGGGTAAGGACACAGGGGCCCCATGATCCCCTATTGCCCAGGGGCCCCATGAGTTGTCAGTTCGCCCCTGAACCCAACTGAACATCTCTGGAGAGATCTGAAAATGGCTGTGCACCGACGCTCCCCATCCAACCTGATGGAGCTGGAGAGGTACTACAAAGAAAAATGGGAGAAATTGCCCAAAAATAGGTGTGCCAAGCTTGTAGCGTCATACTCAAAATGACTTGTGGCTGGAAGCCCTTGAGGGGCTTCAGCAAAGTATTGAACAAAGGCTGGGAATACTTATGTACATGTGGGGGGGGGGGGTATTCTCATTTTTTATTGTTAATAAATTGCAAAGATTTCAAAACAAACTTCTTTCATGTTGTCATTATGGGGTATTGTTTGTAGAATGTTGAGGAAAAAAATGAATTTAATCTATAACAAAAATGTGGCAAAAGGTAAGCGCTGTGAATCCTTTCTGGATGCACTGTATGTACACACACATGTACGTGAGTTCGAGCTTTGGGGATAAAACATGGGGAAATATGCATGGATTGCAGAGATGAACAGCGTATGGCACACACTTTAAATAGGGTCAGCTGACTCTTTATTTAATCATCTGTACCAAACTTTATCATTGCGATCTTGTACTGTAAATGTTGACCAAACATGCTAATTTAATAAAGATTATACAAAAAAAATGGGTCAGCTTAGTGTAAATCTCCCTCTTAGATTGTAAGCTTCCAGGATCAGGTCCCTCCTAACCCTCTTGTATTGAACTGTATTGTTTATTTATTTCAGGTACTTATATAGCGCCATCAATTTACGCAGCGCTTTACATATATATTGTACATTCACATCAGTCCCTAACCCTCAAGGGGTGTACAATCGAAGGTCCCTAACACACATTCATACATACACATACTAGGGACAATTTACACAGGAGCCAGTTCACCTACTAGCAGGGGCGGACTGACCATTTGGAAACTCAGGCACTGCCCGAGGGCCCGGGGTCAGTAGGGGGCCCCATGAGATGCCCCTGGTACCTTTTTCATAGGCTTTTTTGAGTTTTGGCAAGGACACAGGGGCCCCATGATCCCCTATTGCCCAGGGGCCCCATGAGTTCTCAGTCCGCCCCTGCCTACTAGCATGTCTTTGCAGTGTGGGAGGAAACCGGAGTACCTGGAGGAAACCCACGCAGGCACAGGGAGAACATGCAAACTCCAGGCAGGAGGTGTCATGGCTGGGATTCAAACCAAGGACCCAAGTACTGCCAGGCAGAAGTTCTGAAAAGTTAGCCACTGTGCTGCCCCCATTGTTGCTGTATTGTCTCCCATTATATTATAAAGTGCTGAGCAAACTGTGGGGAAGAAGAGGAAGAAGAAGAAGGAGGAGGAGGAGGAGAAGGAGAAGAAGAGGAGGAGGAGGAGGGGAGGAGGAGAGGAGGAGGAGGAGAAGGAGAGGAGGAGGAGAGGCGGAGAAGGAGAAGAAGAAGAGGAGGAGGAGAGGAGGAGGAGGAGAAGGAGAGGAGGAGAAGGGGAGGAGGAGGAGGAGAAGGAGAGGAAGAGGAGGAGGAGGAGAAGGAGAAGGAGAAGAAGAAGAAGAAGAAGAAGAAGAGGAGGAGGAGGAGGGGAGGAGGAGGAGGAAGAGGAGGAGAAGGAGAGGAAGAGGAGGAGAAGGAGAGGAGGAGGAGAAGGAGAAGAAGAAGAAGTAGAAGAAGAAACTGACTGGTGCAGAAATGTCTTTTTTATGTAGATGGTGTCATTTATATGTCTAGGGGGGGCAGCCATGTCTGTTCATCATATACATGCTGTGTTTCCTCTGATTGGTAGTTCTCTATAGTGATCCTGCTATTCTATTTGTCCTTCTCAATTCCATTCCATTAACTTGTTCGTAGAATAGGTGGGTTAACATGAAATTCATTTTTACCTACCTTCAGCAGTCTTTCAGCAAGGAAGCTGAGTGCACTGTCCAACATGGAAAGAGCAACTAAAGGATTACCAAATCTGTATGGATGCACAAGTTAAGCAGTTGTGGTTTTGTAGTAATCCAGGGATTCAGGATACTGCCCACAGAGGCACAAAGGAACGGCTTTCATAAATTATAAATTAGGGAACAGTCACTTTATTTTTTCAATCACAAGAAAGCAGTACTGTACTTCCATTTAAAGCACATGTAAACCCTAAGTGACTGACATTCGTGCTAGGTTCATGCTGATGTGATGCGGAATTCGCAGAGGTTTCTGTGCGAATTCCGCATCACAATTCATGCGAACCGCTGCAGGTGTGTATGTTAAGTTAACAACCTCCCAAATCGGTTCGCAAAATGCGGTGCGATGTGCAAAATCGGTGTGAATATCCATGCAATCCGATTCTAGCGCAGACCAAAAAAAGGGTCCTGCACCTTTCTGGTGTGGGTGCGGTGCGATTTGAGTCATACAAAATGAATGGCTCAAATCGCACCGCACAAAATTCGCGGAGTGCAGTGCGGTTCCTGTGCGAAACGCGTGTGATATGCTGCACCGCACAAGAGTGAACCCGGGCTCAGTGCACTAAAGTACTGTGTATAGTAAACAACTGCCATTTATTTAAATAAAATAATTTGTTTTCAACTTTCACCCGTTTTCCTTTGCTGCAACCCTGCAACCCTGCAGAAGAACCCTGTTCTTCTGCACCCTCTTTGCAGCCGCTTCCTGTCTACATGCGCTCTAGCAGTGGCTGCCTGGAATTTCTCAGGGAGGGTTTCCTAATGGTGACAACAGTGAACCATGTCTGTGTAATGTGTGTAGAAATGGCCACTTCATTGGAAGTGTGCGTGACGGGGTGACAACACAGGAGCACAGTTGTGAGACGGGAGCAACTCATTGTCAACCTATATAGGAAGTGAATGAAGCAGTTCATGGCAGAATCACCAACTATTATTTAAAATCTGAAAATTTTAAAAGACTGAAATTACTTGAGAAAAAAACAAACTTCTATGACATACAGTAAGTTATTGGGTTTTATATTTTTTAAGTGTTACTAAACCCACAACAGTAAAATCAGTCTGTATATGCAGTAAAGTATGTTTGTTATACTCACTGTGGAACCTAAGGGGTATTGTGTAAAAAATCCTGTCTTCTCTGATCCTCCCCTACTTCCATTTTCCCCTTCTTATCTCCTGATAAGACATATGGTGTGGAGAAACTCTGCACATGCTTAGTTTAGTGTGTATTGCTAGAAAGGGTTTTTTTCTTGGGAGAGTGCATGTGATCAGCACAGGGCCAATCAGGTCCAGACAGGTTAGGGGTTCTGCATTCTCCTAAAAGCTTTAACCAGTGCTCTGCTAAACTCTGATAGAAGTCAAAAGACTACTCTAACTGCTGATGAGAAAAGGTATTCAGCAGGTTATATTTACTAAAATAATTGCATTTCCATGTTTTGTGTACTGTGGGAGACCAAATATAGTCAATGCAGGGTTCGGCGAGACCGGATATAGTGAATGCAGAGTCCGGGGAGAGCGGATATAGTGAATGCAGGGTCTGGGGGGAATGGATAAGGTGAATGCAGGGTCCATGGAGAGGGGATATAGTGAATGCAGGGTCCGGGGAGACTGGATATAGTGAATGCAGGGTCCGTGGAGACCAGATATAGTGAATGCAGGGTCCGGGGAGACCAGATATAGTGAATGCAGGGTGCGGGGAGACCAGATATAGTGAATGCAGGGTCCGAGGAGACCAGATATAGTGAATGCAGGGTCCGTGGAGACCAGATATAGTGAATGCAGGGTGTGGGGAGACCAGAAATAGGGAATGCAAGGTCCGGGGAGACCAGATATAGTGAATACAGGGTCCATGGAGAGGGGATATAGTGAATGCAGGGTCCGGGGAGACCAGATATAGTGAATGTAGGGTCTGGGGAGACCAGATATAGTGAATGCAGGGTCCTGGGAGACCAGATATAGTGAATGCAGGGTCCTGGGAGACCAGATATAGTGAATGTAGGGTCCTGGGAGACCAGATATAGTGAATGCAGGGTCCGGGGAGACCAGATATAGTGAATGCAGGGTCCTGGGAGACCAGATATAGTGAATGCAGGGTCCTGGGTTTAATAACACTTTACACCCCGGTCACACTGAGTGCAACTTGGTATGCGATTTGCATGCCATGTAACTTGCAAATCATATGCCAAGTCACACCCTATTATCCACAATTACAGCGGTCAAATCAGTGTGGTTCTGACTTGGTTGGAGCCGCACTGATTTCTAAAATAGCACATGCACTACTTTTTGTGCGATTTGCATAGTCATCTGTGCCAGATGTTTTGCAAATCGCACCTGAAATCGGCATGTCCCCCAACTTTGAAATCGTGTGACTTCACTGTTAGTCACAAAATTTCAAAGTCGGGATTGATGTGACCGTAGACTTAAGGTATATCTCACTGTTTATCTATTTAGCGGGTGATATAGTGCAGGGGATCAATATATAAAAAAAACAACAACACACAGGTGGCTTCCTGTCCAGTAATTGAATAAATCTTTATTTTGAGACCCATTGGGGGGAATTTACTAAAACTTGAGAGTGCAAAATCTGGAGCAGCTCTTCATAGAAACCAATCAGATTCCAGGTTTTATTGCCAAAGCTTAACTGAACGAGCTGAAGTTGGATGCTGATTGGCTCCCATGCACCAGAATCTGAGTGCTCCAGTTTTAGTAAATCAGCATCATTATTTTTGAAAGACAATTAAAAAGCCTTCTGTAAGACTATATAAAAGGATAAAAGGATGTGAGCGCCACAAGTCTATCAGGTCCAATAAAAGTTTATTTCTCAGATACAAAAAGTCAGAAAGTGTAGCCAACACATTTCGGGGGCTCACAAATCTCTTCATCAGGGCTAAGAACACAAAATAACATAACATATTGTAAATAAGCAAATGTTAAACAAGGACTGGAAACCTATAGAAACATGGCATGTTCTATAGTAGAGATTATACTCTCTCTCTCTCTCTCTCTCTCTCTCTCTCTCTCTCTATATATATATATATATATATATATATATATATATGTGTGTGTGTGTGTGTGTGTGTGTGTGTGAGAAATGAGAAAAGTATGAGATGGGTGGTCTGACGCATCC